>NW_017256696.1:2605722-2672691 GCF_001594055.1 Mycetomoellerius zeteki | reverse complement strand
AGGGAAAGAACCTATTTTATTAAAAATTTAACTGATAAATACTGAAAATAGATCTGAAAATTATTTTGTTTAGACCATCAAGATGATTATGTAGGACGTTTAAACTAGTTGCTAGAATGTTATAACTTCTTGTTAAAGCATTGTCATCAGCGTTTAAGTATTTTACATAATTACTTTAATGGTTCAATAAAATTATTTTCAGATCTGTACTAGTTAAAATTCTTACTTCAGCAAAACCGTTCTTTCCGTGTAGATTATCTTATCGCATCGGGAGATGAATGGGAGAAAAGAGGCATCTTTTAAATCCGCCTACAAAACTTTAAAGAACTTAGCAATCTTTACAGCACTTCGTGAAGAGGATTAATCGTTACAATCAATTCACTTGAGTATAATATATATATAATATATATATATATATACTCAGTATATCGATATATCGTATTTATTTAATAATATTTGCTTGAAGAACTACACGGAGAGAATTATTTTTTAAATTTACTCTGAAAATATGGTAGTTGTGGTACAATAAAATATTTTAAAGATTTTTATCTATGCACTTCAGTAAAATTGATCAAACTTATTTTATACCTTATTGTAGTTTTATTAATAAATGAGAGAGATTTACATTAAAAAAAAAATCTTCAAAATACAATGTTGTTCCACGACTGTCATATTTTTAGGGTAAATTCTAAGAAAAAATTCTCTTCGTGTACATACATAATTTTATTATTTAACTACATGCATAATTTTATTATTTTTACGTATATCTGTTTATCAGGCTTCTTTTGATCTCTTGAGAAATTTTAGTTTGATTTCTTTTTGGTAAATTAATTAGAATGATGATATAAATCATTTCACGATACGTCTATAATTGCATGTTTATCAAGTTTTTATTGACACAAATATTACATATTCAGTGTCGAGAGACATTACTTCTCACTTGCGATAACTGAATGCTATATGCATAACGTGACAATTATGACTGAATGAGATTGACGATGCGTAACGTTTGAATTAATCGAAATCTGGAAAAACGGAGATACTCGGCTGGATGTAAATATTATAAAACGATTCACTCTTTAAACATTTCGCTCTCGGAGGCAGAGACTCATAAAACGAAACAGCAGTGCCGGTTGCGAGGTTGAACATCTTTCGTATAAATTATTTAATTTTTTCAGATATCACTTCGTTACCAAACCGATCCGTCTATTACGAACCGCTCCTTATCGCCAGTCTCACTTCTTCGCAGATAAAATTTCATGTCAACGAACGCAGTCTTGTCTGGGAAGATGCTCGTGAACGCGCAGATCATATTTAACGGTAGGGGATTATTTTGAAGATTACGCATTTAATTTCGAAATCTTCTAACAGCTTGAAAGATTTATGATGAAATAAAAGTGCTTGATATTTCAAGTATCTTGTTATTGACCTTTCCACTTGTAATTGAAATTAATTGTACGATTTATAATTTATGAATTATACGAAATGAGATATCTTATTTTATTTACAATAATAAATGGAAGTTAGATTGATAAAAACAAATAAAATAAGAAGAAGAATCTTATTTTCGATAGAAGCAGATCTTGATGCTCAATAATTTTTTAGAGGTAGAAACTGTCTCTGTATAGAACAGGATAATTTAATATCCTGTGAAATGTAACCTTTTTATAATAATCTGTAATTTTTATAAAATTGCATCTGTGTCATGTTACATCACAATTCCAAGTATCACAAGTTACATCTTACGTAATAATCGTGCAAACAAAACGTGCGCATTCTATTTTTCTCATAAATCTTCATATCTACGGCGATGCCAAAGCCTAAATGAAGATAGTCAAAGGGGTTATCGAAATTTTTTTGCGTAGGCGTAGAAACGACGCCTCCCCAATTATCGAGGTATATAAGTATACATTATGTCAACGGAAACAAGCCGGAATTTATAGCGTATATCTCCCCCCAAAGCTCCGGAATAACTTATCGGAAGTATGTAAATTGAAAAGCAGCGCGTGGGTATTAGGTAGAGAATCGTGGATCGTTTGTTTAGCCGTGATCCCAGGGTGGAAACGAAAGAACGAGGTCCAGGAGGGGGTTGGTCGAACGACTTAATCTTCGTAATGAATGGCTTCCACGGGCCACATGATTGGTGCGCGTCCTTAATTATTTATTTGTAATATCTGGATAAACGAGGAGGTTCTCCACTGCGCGCGCTTTATTGTAGCCGAAGAGGCATTAATAGCCCGATAGGGATCCGACGTGACGGTGCACGATCCCCCTCGTACTGACGTTGGATTTCTTTTCGATGGGAAAGAGAAAAGGAGGGAGAGATAGATCGGCGATAAGCAGGTACTTCGACGCGATATTGTCTCAATCGTGCAGTTTCACACGACGAAAGGAAAGTGAAACCAGTTTGACATTTGGAGAGTAATGTGTCTCGGTGACAAGACGATTTTCAATATCTCAGTACCGGTTGAAGCAAAATAACTGATGTCACTGTCATACGGCATAACAGCGGGAAAGATAAATGTCCTGTGTACGTATTATTTTTTTATGTCTGATCGTATGAGATTTTTTCCATTTTGAAACACGATGATCATTCTGCAATATAGTTCCAAAATAAGAAAAAAATGAAAAAAAATTTATTTAATACTTTATGGAAAGAACGATTTTACTAAAGTACCTAAAAAATTTAGCTACAGATACAGATTTAAAAATAATTTCATGAAAATTAAAAATAATATATCAATAAATTATAAAATTTGAGTTAGCGTTTTTCTAAAATAATAGAATGAATAATTTTTCGATTGCGTATCCGCTCAACGAAGGAATCGCAAGGTCGAATTTCCGTCTCGTTTTGCTCGCGACGTGTTTCATCGAGGTCTCCTATTTCTCACGTCTCTTGTTGGACGAATTTGGACGCCTCCGTCCGAGGAACATGCGCTGACCCGGAATCCGGCAGTAGGAAGCAATGAACTTTTGCGTGAACCGCGGTTTGCACGTTCAGGTACAGTTACCGGGGGGTACCTCATTTGTCTTTCGACTCGGTCTCACCGCTGCCGCGAGTTATATTTAGTTAGCCACTATTTTAGTGCACTCTGTGGACACTTGCTATCTCCCAACGCGCTCTGTCATAGACACAGGATAGTAAATCCAATTGCGCGATGATATCATGAACTGCGATAGTATCTGTTAGATATCGTATCTACTAGATACATCATATCAGCTATTAATTTGTAAGTACACTGAAAAAAGAGACTTTGGTAATATGTTAGTATAGCTACTAAATAATAGCTACTAAATGTTTAGTAAAATAATGCTAATTAAACGTTCAATTAATATAACCAAAAATGATTTTACTTTCCTAAATATTTAGCAAGTATTACCAAACGATTATCGTATATCAACCAAACTTTTAATTAGCATTATTTCATTAAACATTTGGTAGCTATCATCAAACTTTTTTCAGTGTATCATATCTTCCAATCTGTATTGAAAGCATCTATTGCCGCTCATTGTTTAAATAAACGGTGTGTAACAAGTAAAACGCAAACAACTCGAACTACTCTTCTGCCTTTATTCTGCACGATACGCACGATTAGCATCAAACGGGTTTTCAAGCCTGACCGGCTATCAGGAATTTATTAGGTTGCAATTAAGATGTTCACCGAGGTTTGCGAAAAGCATCAATGGCACGCGGCTATGAAGAATTATATGGGCAACATCGCTTAGTCGATCATAATCTATTCGACCGGAGATTATATTTCTGCCTGTCGTATATTTATCGCTCTATTAACTTGCGAGCACATCCTTCAAACTTTACGCAGCATGAATCAATGCGTGCGTGATATGCCGCGGAAATATCAAGTGCAATTGTTACGTCAATGATGGCATTCAATCTATATCTGTAAGAGAGAAAACTAGACGCATATCTAAAGTATAGTTCATAAGCATAAGATTAATATAAAGTACCTCATACAAAATTATATGTAAAATACTATAAAAAATTTATAATTAAATTTTATATACAGCACTATAAAGAAAATATATGAAGATTTTTTTAAAGATATCTAGAGGAAGAAGATAATTTTCTATAAAATGTAGTTATTTATGATAATTGAATGTAAAATATAATTTATATTTTATTTAGAACATAGTATAAAAATAATGCAAAAATATACGTGGGTGATTCAAACCGGGACTTTTATTCTCATGAACATAAGAATAAAAGTCTCGGTTTGACTTGAACCACCCACATAGTTTATGCATAATGTAATAATTTAATAGAACTGTAACAGAAATTGTCAAGTATATTAATGTGAACTTATATGAACGATATTTAATCGCAAATAAGAAAAGATTAATTCGGTTTTTATTCAATCACTCAACGTTATTACATTAAGTTGATAAATGATGATGTACCGCGATGGAAAGTTTAACTTGTTCCGTAAAGAGATTCAGAGGGAACTAATTGGGTTACACCATTTAACTCGGCTACCTCTTAAGGGATGTATTTTAGAATTTCAAATCGTCCGGGTGGTTCAAGATTGCTCTCCCTGCTATTGTCTCGATCCTTGAGGGAAGTTTGGAAGTGGAGTACGAGTCTGCGAGACGTGAGTGACTGTCGTCGTCTCGACGTCGCGGCTTCATGAATTTGTGTGGCGCGCGTATGCATTATTCATGGCGCCATGAATTATTGTTGAATCTTCCAGACTATATTATCGTAATACAGGGAGAAGCACCCTTGAAACCTCGCGTGACGTTTGTTAGACCGCGACTAAACCTTCATTTCACGTCGCAACATCAGGGGATGATAAAGGCGATCGTTTATTATTTCAATGTTCATCAAATTGTTGCTAATGAGAAATCATTGTCGTACGAATGATCCCCTTCAGTAATGCACAGAATAGAATTTCTCTATATTACGATCATACGAATACGATCAATTATGTTGCGCACGTATGTGATCATCGTGATTAACAAATTATTCGTATTTATTTTGTTCATTATGATAGATTTGTGGTTAATTATTTTGTGATTATAATTTGATTCGCGAGTTTGAACATATAAATCGTTATTTATTTAAACCATGCTAAGAAAATGACTACAGATTAATATTTTGTTATTATTTGCTGGTAAATATTTCATAAAGAAAATTTTGGATTGTACAAATATATATTTAGAAAATATAAATAATCAGTATATACATTGACAAAAAATATACTAAATTTTAATAAATATTTGTTTGAATAGTACTAACTTAACATTTACTTGCGTTAGTAAATATTTACTAAATAAAAAATAATTAAATTAAATTAATAGTTCTTGTATCAAATAAATATTTTTAACATTTAGTAAATATTCAACTAGTACTATGCAAACAAGTATTTATTAAAATTTAATACATTTTTTTTCAGTGTAACAATCATATAATCTACAAAAAGAAAATAATTACATCCTTCATTCTATATGGATTATTTATTTAAAAATCTGGTGCAGATATTCTTATGACACGAAAATGCATAAGAATGAATCTTTTTCACATTTTTATTATGAGATTCTTTCGAGTAAAAGAATGAGGAACTCTTGGGGTTATCTGTTAAGATTCCAGAGTCTATAGTTTGCGAGAGATAAGAGACGATCTGTTGCCATTAATTAAAGTTCAGTGCGATATTGCTTGGCCCACAAATTTCGTGAAATTCTACATTATCTAATTGACGTATTTTTTAATTTTGCGTCAAAGTTTTATTTAGCGTTGTAGTTTATGATATCTTGTTTAAGAAACGAAAATTTTCGTTTTATCAAAATTAAGTTTTTTTTTATAGATTAAAAGTATAAAATTTCGTGGAAAAAAAACAGTATTATTTTTTAGAATCTGTATAGAGAAAAATATTTAAAAATATGTCCACAAGCATATACAATAATATTAATTATAAAAAACTAATTTTCTATTAATAATAAGATCTATAAATTTTTTAATTGTAGAAAAGAAATAAAAAGAGAATTTGACTTCTTTTCGTAACAATTTCTATATTGTCAGATAATTATTTTTTTATAAAAATATTTTCTTATTATTCTGCAAAACAATTGCAAAATAAGAAAATATTTTAAAATCAAAAACATTAATTAATAGTGTGATTTCGCTGACTCTTCATGATTTTCTGTTCTAAAAACAGAATTGGTTAAATCATATTTGGCTTTAACATAGAAATCTATTTCGTTTGAATATATAAGTAGTATCAGTTCTCAACTTATGGAAGTTCTCTCAGCTTTGATCGTGAAATAATTTTCCCGATGTTTCATGTTTGATTCAACGTGTGTCTGATTTTAAACATCCATGTGTGTATACATGTGTAAGATTTCATGATACGCATAGACGAGTAGAAATGCACGGCGGTGGCGGCGACGGCTTCGACTTGCTTCGATTCTATTCTAAGTTGACCTATAGAAACGGTTCCTTCCCTGATGCGTGCGTGTACGAAACTCTGTCTTGAATTCGCGTCGTGTCGCCGACTCTTCGTTTTCTGGGTGGTCGAAATACGCTGGCGATAAATTCGAACGGGCCGTCTCGCCGCACGCGGAAGCTTTAAGTGGTTGCTTTTTGTTTGGTTCACTTTGTAAGCCCATGATATCCGGTTTGAATATCAAACCCCAAGAAACGTGGACAATGAGATTTTCTCATAACTGATCACGGTATATAAGTTCCAGTTATTGATAAATTTGACATTGGAATCTGGAAAATTGAGTTTTATCATTATATTAAATACTCTTTTTAAGCGTAGAAAAAGTAGGTGATATAGATATGTTAGCGCCATTAGATTTTTCTTTCAGGCAAATTTTATATTAAACTTTTATGGTAAAGATGTAATGGTAGAACATATAAAACTGTATAAAGATTAAAAAATTACTAAACAAAAATTATGAATAAGTCAGAGAATATTTATGAAATATAATAGAATTTCTTTAATATAAGGATATAATAAAAGTTTGCGCTTTGAAAATGATATCTGCATAGTTGTCAATGAAATATCGTATTAAAAATTGGAAATATTTTTCAAGGCCGCCAGACAAATCTAATATGTTATAGGAAGATTAATGGAAATAGTAGAATGAACGGTGGTTGTTGGAAACATGCCAATGTTACTGGAGAAGCATTTATGCAATGAATAACACGTGTAACGTGTTTGTGAATTTGACGAGTCTAATTTATGGAAACATGTATGTTTAATGTAGAATACCTTTTTCTCTCCTATTTCGGCTACATTATTTCTTACTTATATATATAATTTAATCGTTTGTACTACTTCGAAGAAACTACTTGAGTCATTAGCGTGAAGCAATAGGGGAAAGTTGCGTACCACTTAATCTATTTTTTATTATATTTTCCATTTGGCACTGTTTTGTGTGCAAATGAACATTAGAAATTGTAGCTTGAGGTTTTGGACGCTTATTATTACATGTTTAACTTTCCACCAATAACAAATTAATTTGTTATAAATCTTTTCGTAACATGCTGCAAAAGGTACGATTTAGGCAACCGGTCGCCTAAATCGTACCTAAGTATTTTTTTATCGTATTTCCTTTGAAAGTATTGAATTTATGAATGAAAACAATTAAAAATATGAGATTAATAAAAGAAATCATTAATTAATACCTAATTTTAATATTTATTTATTCAATAATTTATTCAAGAAAATCAAATATTTTAAATTATTAAATAACAATAATAAAAAAACAAATTACACCAAAAAAAATTTGCTTAAATATATTTTTGCACTTGATATTTACATTGATATCAGTTATTAGTTTTATTATTGTCAGTTATCAGCTTTATCTTTTGATTTAGGAGAAACTTGAATTTTGTAAAAATATCGATTTAATCTTTCCAATGGTTGCAAATATACAGTGAATGTAAAATACTCTACAATAAATCTCCTTTTATAAAAATACAAAAATTTATAATAAAATTGGATGATCGCATTGTTATTAGCTACATAAATTGATTAAAAATTAATATCAGATGTACCTAATTTTTTTAAAACGCCGCTAATCCATAAAACAAGATGTAGGCTATTATATTTTTATCTATATTACTCATTTCTCATATATTTTATATTATTGTTACTAAATATTGCCTATATTAACTAATAATATAAAATATTGATGGAGTACGATTTAGGCGATCAGTACGCATTCGGCAACTTTCCCCTACTATAAATCACGTGTAGAGAAATTTTGTGACATAGTACTTTATTTTAAATCTGCTATATTGATATGGAGATGACATAACAAATTGAATAATGGCGCTCAGTGATTTCTTTAAGTGTTAACAGCATGCTGTGTGACTAAATCATCCAATCAAATCGTTACATGTCGGTATGTATCATTTGTTAAGACTAGTTAAAGTCATATATTTCGATAATATGTCTAGATATCTGATAGTTTGACTTTTCCTATCTTTTAAGAATAATTATAACAGCTGTGCGCCAGAAAGCGAATAAACAAGTTAGTTCAAATAATCTTTTCGTTGTCGGACGTAACACGGTTCGGTTCGTCGTGGGTGTGAGGTGTATGTAACACTTTCGACAAGGGAATGAATGAAGATAGCAGAGAGGGAGAGCCGAGGTGAGGCTAACCGAGTCTCGATGAGTTTGTGTTTTCGCTGCCAAACGTATGCCGCCTCGCGTAATAATTATCCGAGTTCAACGACTTCGTAGATGAAAGCCAACGATTAGATAACGTCGCGAAATTAGACACAACGCTCGAGTCTTATTTATTAGACAGTACGAAATTAAACAGATATATCCCTGGCGATTTTGCACATAGTGAAATGCGGGTAACTCAAGCCCACGCGTGATTACGTGGGTTTGATTAATTATCGCTCGAATCAACATGTCTGTATGAAAAATTGATTCGCTGATTTATAAATCGGGAACGGTTGTATCAACGAGTTTCACATTAAATTTGCGTACGCGATAGCCTGAACGTAATAACCAGTTTATAATATTTTCTCTTTTGCATTTTTACTCTGTACAAATATAATTGAAGCGATCGGTTCTTCTATTGTTTCATAGTATACTTGATTCTATATATTAATCAGTTAATAATCTTTACTTGTACTAAAAAATATTTTAACCCTTACACATCTCACTATGATAATAATATATTGATGAATAGCGAACTCAATCCTATTCAATTGCTTATAACTTTCATAAAAATTAATATATTGTAAAAAAAATTTTTATTGAAACACCATACATTAAAGACCATAACACTACGAATCAAATGTATGTATTTATTTTTTTATTGATAAAAAAGTTATAAACAATGGGAAAGGTATTGAAAAAGCAGTTATTTAATGCAAGAGAAATTTCTACAGTCTCGCGATAAATTGCGATCGGTATTCATAGTATTATTCAATATTAATCTAATTGTCAACAAACCTCAGCTCGATAAATTCTGCGTCCGTAGTTTGTTCTTTGACAGATGCGAGTAATAATAGGATATATACGTGACGAGCGATTTCAGGAGCGATCAATCAGAACCTCGACCTCCCTGGAGACAGATCTCACTGAGGTCATCTCCAATCACTTACTGATCGTGTCCGTCAGATAGGACATCAGATCAGAAGAGTTCACATGGCGCTAAGGCGACTGGTACTTAGGGCCCCCCAGCGCGACACTTCCCTCAACTATTGTCTACATACCGTCTTCTTGTTATGCAATCAAACGTGTCGGTAATGCTGACACCCGATCAATTGTGTAACTATAATATATTTAAGAAGCGAAATGTTTAATTCTGCACGATGTATCGCTTGCTAGCTGTATCCCTTCTGCAACCATTTTTGTATATAAATTTCAAGTTTGAAGTTGGAGTAGTATTTCCAATTTCTCCTTTTTAGAAGATTTTTAGAGCCCAGACACAATGAAAGGCGCAGGCATTAAAAATAGAAAATAATACAGATAATATATTGAGAAAAAAAGGTCATTGTTTGAAGTTTTATCTTTTGCATTTTATCTCTCACTTTTCAAGAGGTGATCTTGACAACAATACATATATGCGATATCATGTACAAGCTAAATCAGATAAAATATCATAAAATAAGAATGTGTAAAAATTCCTTCTTATGATTCAATGTTGCGAACACAGATATTTCACCTTCTTTTCTCTTTCTTTCTTTATCCTTCCTTCTGTGTCCCTCTCTTTCTTTATTACCTTCGTTCTTACTTTGTCTTCGCCTCTTTCTGTCTTTGTTTTCCACTTGTTGATCTCTGGTACCCTCTGACATTGGCCCCCTGTGGGGCCGTCAGTTACGCCACTGGCCTCGACACATCCTCGACTGACAGAAACCGAGAGCTTATGATGTGTGGCCACTTCTTGATGATTGTCCACAACGTTGTAGAAACGTCGCTAAGAAATGTTTAATGCGTCATATAAACAATATCATAAAATATTTTTGGACGATGGCGAGTAACTTTATTTTTGCGGTGAATTTCACGTGTGTCAACCGTTAGCTCGTGCGTCGACAGTTTCAGTGATCAGCATTTCAACTTAAAAAGAAAGAGTTCTTAGCAGTCAAATATTGGTCATTATGTAAATACACTGAAAAAAATGCATGTAATTTTACATGGAAATTACATGCTCATGACTGGAAAATTACCTAAATATGATTGGAAATTTACAATTTCCAGTAAATTTCCAATCATATTTAAGTAATTTAGATAATTTTCCAGTCACAAACATGTAATTTCCATGTAAAATTACATGCATTTTTTTCAGTACAGGTTATACAACTTTATACAATTTTATAAAGAGATACAAAAAGATACAATTTTATTATTTCTGAATATGTACATTCCTTGCATTAATCTCTTATCCTTATTTCTGTATGCATATCATTCTCACTAAGTGCAATGTATCGTAATTCTTCCCATATCTTCCTCATGCGTTACAAGGCATCTAAATAAGAAAAAGTGATGACAGTATCAGCGATATTATAACGCCTTCCGACATTGGAAAAGTTAAAAACGTGATTGTTTATCTATCATTTCGTTCGGGCGCAAATAACGTGGCATTTACCACATTAAACCAGTGTCACCAGATTGGCGTGGCCAAAGCGTAAAACTGCAGCGAAATAAAATTCCCTCGTCCTTGCTCCAGGCGACTGGAGTTCGACGCACCTGTCTCAGCTAATCGTCGCCTTAAGTGATCGCGCCACGTTCCACCAAGTACGTAGACCCGCGCAAATAGGCACTTCTTGTTGTCTAGCTCACTCGCCCCGAGGGATTTGCTGCTCCTCTTAGCTTAATCGTCCCGCGTGCATCCTCGGCCGCCTTGGTTGGCGAGCGCGAATCCATCCGGAACGACGCTTGGCGTCGTAATACCGCGCGCTTTCAAGCCGGCGCGCCGTCCTCTACTTAAGCGCATTAAGGATAAAGAGACTCTATGGACTCTTAGCACGTAGGAAATTAACGAATTACCGTTCGCGCACACGACTACTAAGCGCTACCGCACCGAGTTGTGCTCGTGGAGAACAGAGCTGAGAAAATTGAGGTGAAATGCCGATCCGGTTGAACAAAAGTGTGAGAGAATAACTCACTAAGAACCGAAGTAAATATACTCGATTTCTGGGAATAATTTTTCTGAATTAAATTAGAGATTTAAATATACAAGCAAATTAATTTAACAAATTAAATTTTTTAATTGATTAATTAAAAAAATATTGATTGAAATTAACCTGAAATACGTATATAATAACTATTTGTTAAAATACGAATTGGTTGAAGTACTGGATTATTTAATTATGATAACCACATTGAAAAAAAAGATTAGCTGTTATAGCAAATTAAATAGTAAAATATGGCGCAGCATTTTTTAATTGATTGCAGCAGCCAATTTTTGGTTGCGTTAGCCTATCCGCAATGTTAGTATAGGATTTCGATAAGCTAACACAACTAAAAATTGACTGTTGCAACCAAATAAAAATGCTTCAGCCAATCTTTTCTTTCAGTGCAGAAATTCTATTTACTTCCATTAAAATTTGCTTATCAAACATGTCAATTATTTTTTTCCTGCAGAATACTCCAAAATTACCGGAAAAAGTGTACTGTTGCTTATTAAATATCTTTTTAATGAAGCTGTAAATCATTGAAAACGACAAGCTTTTTGCAGATTAATCTACAGAGCTGCACGAACAATATTATTCATACTACAAAAATTAAAGTAATAAATATTAATAAAGTTTCTAAGTTTCCTTATGTTAATAAACTTTCTTGATGTTTTCCATAATCAAAACGCGACTCTGTATCTTCCGACGAATAATGCGTATTCACTTTTTGGCAATTCTAGAGCATTTTACATTACAAGAGCTTTTTCCGTTACTCCATTCTGTGCTGTTGTAATATCGTCACGGTTGACTGACGCGCTTAAAAGCTTTAAAACTAATTATCCCAGGAAGGAAGAAAAGGCGTCCTGCAGATGAAGGCGAATTGTTCGTTCTTTGCGACGATCTTTCTCAGCGAGACAAGGACCGGTGGCGAGACGAAAGTGCGGATAAAAGACCCGGCATGTCGTTTACGCGATAATTGATTCGACGATCCCGAGAATAGGGACGCGAGTGCCGTCGCTAAAGTGTCGTTAAGGCTACAATAATAAAGTGCGTGCTAAAAATAGATTTAGTGTATACATATGGATAAAATAGATTTATTACATAGATAGAAAAAAATATGTAGGGGATGTGTTCTTTAACTCGAATTTGTGTTTCTTTATATGTCGAGAGATATTTGATTTAAGAGAGGAGAAATCGATTTTATTTATTGTTCGAAATTTCGGAGTTATAATTAAATTTAATGATGTATTTTACGATATAGTTGATATTTGAAGACCATATTATTCTGATTTAATTTTATGAATAATAAATTTTTATCTTTTCTTCGTATTGGGGGATATTTCAATATCGAGGATATAAAATATACGAGATACATTACTGTTAGATATATTAAACTGATTGGCTCAAATTAATATAGTCCTATTAATAAAAAGAAAGTAACTAAATACTAATTAAATAATGCATGTTGTATAATGCATAATATTTATAAATTTATTACATCAATATTTAATTCGGTTTTAAAACTCAAACGTGTAAAGAATTATTTGGCAAAATATCTTTTTCTTTCTCTCGTGTAAATATAATAAATGATCATCTCTCAGGATGAAAGATGAAGTTTATGTTGATGAAACTCGTGACAGTGACTCTATCTTATCTATCGTGCGGCACATTGTTAGGAGTGACTAAAAGAGATCAGATAGTCTCGTTGACTATTTTATTGATAAAATCCAGAGGCCCAACAAAAAGGCTTTCCATAAACGTGGCTCGGAATGCATATAGTAAACGCAAGGCATTGTCGATGCCGACGGCTGACTAGAAAGAATCAATGAAACGAAGGAGTAAATCGATGTGGGCGGCACCTTTGAGCAAACGAAGGGTCCACCAAGGTAGCAGGCGGCATGCATCATCATCCTTCTAAACCCCTTCGCGTCCGGGGGTCGATAAACCCTTGGCGCTCCTAATCAAACCGCGGGTTCATTGGTGGTATCTCTTATGCGTGCCTTATCCCCTTTATTGCCGGATGATCTATCGTGGTAATATTGAAAAATGGCTGCCCTGCCCCGCGCTGCGTGCAGCCGCCATCGACGACAGATCCGGAGATGCATAATATACGATGAGTCTTGTTGATCGCCGGGGCTTTTCGAATGGGTATTACGAAAAGCGGTGCCAACATCCTGGTTCCGTTGGACCAAGAAGAGAAGATGCTTAACGGAGCGACCGTCTTAAAGAAGAAAGAGCAGAAAAAGGTTACCTCATCGATATAATTGAACAGGACAATAGGATGTAAAATATTCTCTGCTTTTTTTTCGGAGTTTATCATATTGTGTATCAGTTAGCGAGAAACGGCAGCATATTAATTTCGCTTTTGATCAGTGAGTGGCGTTGAATTAAGTACAATCTACGGAATAACAACATGATTAAGATACGATTTGTGTTGCTAATCTTTGGCCTTCGTTAAACGTGAATTTGATTATGATGGATAGAAACTTCATTGAAAGCGTGATTTGCTGATGGAATTATATATATCTTATTTCTTTATTCCATCTTAACATTAGACGTGTCGGTATTATTGACCAGTCATTATTAACTGTTCCTATTTTTTAGATTAATATTATATTCTTAGCATACAAGATAGGATTCTGAAATATATTGATTTTTCAATAATTATGTTATTTATATTGGTGAAATATTTGATTTTTACTTTTCTTTATTTTGATGGTAATTTATTTGCTTGGTCCATTTAGTTTCTTCTAGTCCATCTAGTTTAGCCCTTCTCGGTTAATATCTTTACATCAAAAATAATTAAAGTTTCGATTTCATTATAAAGAATTTTTGTAAGTTCTCATCTTATTTCTGATAAATATCGTGGAAACAAGTACATTTCATTGGAGTTGGGAATATTATGCACCGTTAAAATTGATATTACAAGCGATAATGCCGCGGTAATTATATCAGACAGATAACAAAACGTCTCGGAAGATTCGTATGAATTATCTGCGGACAAGATAGAACTGCAGCAAAAACCTAAAGAAACCTTAGAGATCGCTGATCAGCGATCATTCTGCCTTGAGGTTGTTTATCGACCGTATCGTGTAAGTCCTTCCTGTCAATTGCGTACTCCGCAATCGAATGATACAAACGATAAAATAAAACCAAACGAGAAAGATACGTGTTTGCGGTAGGCTGGTAAAGACTCGCGTGAACGAAGATTAAAAGGCGCGAATGTCACGCTTATCTGCATACGATACGACGAACTACCACGATTTCCTACGCATCGTTGTCATGAACACTGATTCTATATACAATCTAATGAATGTACATTGAATATAGAAATAAAGCTACACGGAAAGAATGATTTTACTGAAGAACTCTAAAATTTTGCTATAGATACAGATCTGAAAATAATTTTGTTAGACTATTAAAATTATTATGTAGTAGCTTGCAAAAAATGTTTATATTTTAGCAACTAGTTTGAGCGTTTTACATAATTATTTTGATGGCTCAATAAAATTATTTTCAAAATTGTATCTAGAAATGTTTGGACACTTTAGCAAAATTATTCTTTCAGTATATAGAATCATCTTATGTTTTTAATGTACTAATAATTTATGTGCAACACATGTTTGTGTGTAATTATTTTCTTAGATTATAACATTCTTAAAGTAGATACTGTTTAAAAAATGAAAATTGAGTGGCTTATTCTGTACATTCCAAGTGTTAATGTTTACGTTGTTCATAAATATCATTGTCAACTCTAAATGGCTATTGATGAAAGCGATACCTTCGAGAAATCGACCTTCGGTTTCTCGCGGTTTCTCAGGACTTAGTTAAACGGATATAAGATTATGTGGAGGAGAAGCGACCGCGTTGGATCGTAAAAACTGCAAGACCAACATGTGCGCTATTAGAAAATATGAAGGTGGAATATAATGCGGTCGTTTAGAAAGCCGAGTCGTTAAGTAATTTTCCATCCGGCAAATTTTACCGATGATTTTCATGCAAGTTTTTGACAAGAATTGATAGACACACACATTGGCATACTTTTCACTTTAAAGTTAAAAGAGTTGAATGTCGATTTCCATGTAGATCACTGTGATTCTTAATTCGAAACGAAACGTGAAGGTTTTTGAACCCCAAGACGCGCAAAGAAAGAAGTCTGTCTCGAAAGAAGAACGATCGGTATAATTCGTTGAGTAACGATCCGGTGTTTCATACCGTAAGGAGCTTAAGGATAATACGACAAGAGGTATCACAGAAATCTTTTAAAAGGGATATTGAATTTCGTGTTGGACTGTGTATTGTCACTAATGAAAAACCAGAAATATCTTTTATGCTTGAAAATTAATAATAAATCTAAAAAATCAAAATGTTATGTATAAGAGATTGGATAAAAGATAAATTGAAATTTTATCAAATAGTTAGATTCTTATGAAGAAATTATTAGTATTAGAAATAAAAAGACAAGAAAGAAATGATACACTTATTATATTTATAATTAAAAGTATGAAGATATTCTTACAAAGGAACACAATCAAGTGTCTCTTTCCGATTTTAATAGGCTTTTGATATATTAAAATGTAAATAATAAAAATAAGAGACGTATTTTTTTATAAGATCAAAAGTACAAATTTCTTATTTTTGTTTATGTTATATTTTAACATATCCAAAATTTGTTTAAATCGAAGTCGCACATTTGTTCTCTTGTTAGATATACTTCGTAGTTTATTTGTACAAACATTATTATTATTAAACTTTATTATTATTATTAAAAAATATCTATAAACACACATGTACAAACTTTCGCACATTATTAGCCTCGATACGTGCAGTTTTTCTCAGGGAAAATTAATTTTTGCGTCTTCAATTACACAAGAAATATTTTGTGCTTCGGTAATATCGCGTAGTTAACGTTGCACCTTCCATCGCGAGCACACGAACGCATTCGTGTCGTTAGCATAAACGCGGAATGTCCATGTCGAGTACAGAAGCAGGAAGCGAATCGAGCGAACGGAATCTCATAAGAATCATAAGCAACGTCCGCGCACAAAACGAAGTATAAGTAAGTATGCCGGCACGCAACGCGACGCATCGCGCTGCGACGCACCAGGTTTTCGATCACACACCGTACGCGTCTAACCGTGAAAGATGAACGAAGCGATATGTACATTAGTTTGTGCACTTTCGCAAGTCGCGACCGGAAATTCGAGCTTCGTTCTCGGTTGTTTTGCACCCCAGCATGCCGCGAATAATAAATCGCCCTGAAGATATTGCGTGAATTAAAACGACCGACACCTCGTAAAGGACCGGTCGTTACCGCGAACGTTCAATCGACATAGCATGGTCTGCATCGCGCGATTATACATTGAAGCGGATTATGAATTACGTAGGACGTGGTAGGTCGATGATGCAGTTAAGTAGCCATGTACCTTGCTTGATCAGATATCAAATGTAATCTATCGCCGATAAGATATCAACGTCATCTATATTTGATATTATGTAAGTTACAATTAAGATAAGCGATATAATTAGTGATTACTTCAAAAATATTGAATATATAATTATTATATGTATAGGAAAGAATTTTTTCTTAGAGTTTAACCTGAAAATATGACAGTCGTGGGACAACACTGTATTTCGAAGAATTTTAATGTAAATCTCTCTCATTCATTAATAAAACTATAATACGGTATAAAATAAGTTTGATCAATTTTATTGAAGTAAAAATAGTAAAAATCTTTAAAATATTTTATTGTACCACAACTATCATATTTTCAGGGTAAATTTTAAAAGAAAATTCTCTCCTTGTACTTCTTTGATATTCGAATATTGGATGTTATCATTTTTGTTAGAATTTATTATACATAAAAAATATATAATATATCTGAAGTTTTGGTAGCTATGTTAGAACAGTACATTTAGTTGTGTACATAGAAGCATAAACATTATTTTAACTTTATTTTATTTTTAAAAATCGGCGTATTTAAACATAAAGTTTAATTAAAGAAAATTTTGGGAATAGAGCTGTTTAATATATAATGCATAATTAGATTATGATATATAATTGAAGAGTAACAGTGGTCTAACACACATTTTGTAAAAACGGAATAGATAAATGAACTCTAAGAAGTTAAACTGACGGGAAAACACAAATATTTTAACTTTAGAGTTTATTTACTTCGTGTTTACAAAATGTGGGTTAATTCACTGTTGCAGTAAGTCTTCCAGTACTAATTACTTCGTAAAATTACGCAGATATTTTTATAAATTTTTAATTCCCTCTCTCATTATAGACATTTTATTATAGAGGTTTAGCGACATTAAGGCGCGAATTTTATTGCATCTGTGACAGCATAACAATTCTGTAAGAAATCTCCGTTACCGCAGCTGTACGGACTATTCTTTCTTCCGTAACCATACATTTTTACGATCCGATTTTTTTTTCGACTTGACTCATCACGTTTCACGAGTGAAAAAGGCTATATCCACCAAGCTTTCAAATAAACGAACCGCTAACAATAGTAAACAATAAGAAACTACACGGTAATGCTTAACATGTGCGGCTAGAAATGATGTTAGATCATGCGTTCTCTTTCTCCACAGAGAAAGAGACGCGACGAAGTATACGCAATAATACGCACGTTTTTCACATCACTTGCCTATGGCGCCCACGTGCCAAGATATGCACTAGTGACGAACGTTTATTCTTCGGTATGTACACGTAATAATCTTCCCGGTTGCATTAGCGCGCGATTGCGTCTTTACGACAGCTATATGATAAGAGCTACGGCGAATGAATTTTACGAATAAAATCGTGAGGGCTCGGTACACACATTTCCTATTTGAATGTGCGATTAGATGTGTCTTCTGCGTGATAACTCGCGTCATGTGGATTTAATAATCAGTAGTACAACTAGACATGAAACTGACGATGCATCATCATAAAATATTATACGAAATGTATAATGTTTCAAGTATAAATTGATTACACATACAAGCACAGTCGTGAAGCATGTTACAGGAAAATAAAGCTCTTAAAGTACAACTTATTTTATGATGTTTTCAGGGGAATGGAATTAATTGAGGAATGGATTAATTTTTTAAATATCAAGAGGGAGACATAAAAAAAGCCGGACAAATTATCCGATCGATGAGAAACACATTAATCATGAAAGATAGTGAAATAAAATAATACGTGTTTACATATATAATTAAATCAGATTCAGTATTGAATTATGCTGCTAATAATCTTGAAGTACAATTGTTTAGATTTACAAGCCTGGTCCAAAAAATTATACGTCTGTGACTGAAAAGATAATTTATATGATTTCAAAATAAAAAATTTCTTTACAGAAGGAATAATTTGCGATTGAGTAATTTCAATTTTCCATGCAGTTTTCTTCAGTTTTCTTTACAGGTAGAGAGTACACGAAAAAGATAATAGAATATATATTATTTGATTAGATATAAAATATAATCTAAACTGAATATTAATATTTCATACTAATATTACGTCATTTTCTTTTTGCTGAAATAATAACATCCTTTCAAATAACTTTTAAAAAAGGATTGTGCACGATACTGTACGAGTTGTAATTATAGGATCAATTTTTTGAATAGAAATAGTTTTATACGAAGCCATGAAATTTGAGAGACCTCGCTATAATTTTCTCGTGTTCGATCGTTGACACATATTCTTCGCGAGAAGTTCCCTCGGTCGTGTTATGAATAGTACCAACATATATTTGTACACCAAAAATAAAGGAGATATAGATATGTAGCAAAGTTCGTTGTCTCGTCTGCTCTCACGTGGAGCTCTGCCAGTTTCGAGGGTAACTACGGCGAACTTTACCTTCGAGAATATTTCTCGATCAATCTTCGTCAATACAAAAAATTGAAACGTATTAATTTTGGCAGGAATTGCGTTTAGTGATACTTAAAATGTGTTCTTCTCTTATTCTTTTTTTTTTCAGTTTTCTTTCTCTTTCATTATTTTCAAAAACGTCAAATGAAACATGCAAGAAAAAGAAAGAAAATTAAAAACTATATTTTACAAACGTAAACAATAAGTAAAATTATCACAAATAATAATAATATTACAAATGCATAATAAGTATTTAAATTTATTAAAGAATGTAATCTTAGAAAAAAAAGTTTTTAGATTAAGAATTCGAGAGAAAACATCAGTTTAAGAGCAAAGAAGAAAAGCAAATATAAAGAATGGAGTGACTGAATGAGTATTCAGAAAGGCGTCGTTTGATTTATTTCGCAAATGATAACGATTTTGTTTAGATAATTCATACACTTACACACATGAGTATGCGATAGAATAAAAAAGAGAGAGCAGTAAGAGACAAGCGAGAATCTTTCGTTGAAATCTAAAATAAGGAATTTGGCGCGGATTTTTTCCGGAAAGAATGATTTTGCTGAAGCATCTGAAAATTTCTTAAATATAAATTTGAAAATAATTGTTAGATCATCAAAATAATTATATAGATCGCAATGCTGTAAAAAATATTTTAATCTGAACGGTTTATAAATCAGTTTAAACGTTCTACATAATTATTTTGATGATTTAACAAAATTATTTTCAGATCCTTATCTAATTAAATTTTTAGATATTTCAGTAAAACCGTCCTTTCTGTGTGCGATGAAAAATTATCACGCAGAAATGTAATAATACGCATGATTGTCGTTAATTAATTAGCGATTAGGGCAATTTAACGCGCATCGCTAATATTGCTAATAGTTTCTTATAACATAACCATTCACGTGGTGAGCATGTATCATCGGCCGATGCGGGAATTATTAATGGAGATTATTAATTAATAACAATCAATTATCGAATAGTGAGATCGGTGAGAAAGTGTCAACGGATGACAGCCAATCATTAATCTTATCGAGTAAGCTATACCGAGCTGTAAAATGCGGAGTCGCCGAGGCCAGTTTATTCAGAGGTATTAATGAAATTGCTTCACAGTACGTTGTAGATTTTATTATAGATTTCCATCGTTTCTATTTGCACGCACAATCATCCAGATAAATTCTACGTAGTAAAATAAGAGAAAAAGCAGCGAATATTATTATCTATAATTAAATGGCCTTTACATCGCGGAGGGTGTATTTTATTATTGAAAATCGTTTATTTTCGTTCTGTCCTTTCATCTTTTAAATTACATTTCCCACGTTTTTTTTCCTCGTAAAATATTAAGAATTATTGCTCTAATACGTAAATTTATATTGCACTTGATAATAAATATTAAAGATAACAGTATTATAATTTTACTCATCATTGAAAGAAGGAATTCCATAGAGACATATATGTAGTGCAATCAAGTATCGTAAATTTGTACTGTGATAAATTTGAAATCATAAGAATCATGTTCACGTGCCTTCTCACGTTTTCCTTGCTTTTAACGTCATAATCCATGTTGTTCGGGCAGGGTATTATTGACGTTTAATGTGCTGCTGTCAGTAGCCCCTAAGATAAATCGATGCGAATATCGATTTGTCTGTGATATTCGCGCGTTTCTATCCACTGTGAAATTGCGTCCATAAACAAGATGCATCAATGAGATATGATCGCGCGCAATCTACCTATCGATGTACCGCTGATACCGAATAGAAAATAAGCATCTGCCGCTTCTGGGCCTCTTGGAATTATGCCATTATGGTGAAGGAGGGCGGTTCACAACAGTTTACAGCAAAACACCATTGATAAGTTACGATCATATGGAAACGACAGACGATAAATCGCGATAATCATATGTGAATCTACTACTTTGTGAGGAAACTGCTGATGGGCCTGTCAGACTATAGTGATCATATGACAGTAACGATACTAATTCAAGCAAAAAAAAACGTGCGTGATTATGAAATTCAAATTTTTCTTCTAATTCAAAATGAAATAACTCGAATAAAAAAGTGTTTTCGTTCCTTTTGATTATCAGAATTTAAACCTCTTAATTTTGTCAAATTTGAACATTTATTAGAATGTGTTTTATACAATAACAAATGTTTAGTGATTTGCAATCTCATTACAAGCATTGCATCTATGGTACATTAATTGACGCACCTTCTGGAAAATTCCTGCAGTATTGTGAATTGCATCACACATGTTCATTATCCTGTGACGTACTCATTTACTTGACAAAAATTGTTCAATTTAACGAGATACTTTTTGAATTTGTCACGATTGTCCGGAGAATATATTTTCTGTAATATATTCCATAATATATAGGAAATACTTTTTCTATCGTTATGCGGAGATACTTTGTATGGGAAGGGAAATATATCACACGTATATCAGGGAGAGAACTATTACTGGCATATACATATGATGATTGCGTTTGTCGGTAATCAGCGGAATCGTTACTCCTTTGCGCTTATACATGGAAAAAACGATGACGGTCGCGGGGCAATCAAAGGGCGCGCCATCGCATGAACGTAATCGTGTAGTCTCGCCAAGTCGAAGTTTCCGTGTTTCATACGAATACGCAAACGAGTCTTATAACACACCGTAGTAGCGTGCATCGGGGATTCACTGCGCGCGAGATGATATTATAGTCGTCAAATTGTTCTTAATCGCGCGCACCGTACCTTGAGAGTATAAGCTGTAATCCTGACATACAATGTAACACGGAGACCCACAAGAAAGAGCAGGTAAAAGGTGGAGATCGCAGAGGATGTGTAGAATAGGTAAAACTCTCACTGCCGGATCGGCCTTCCGCGGTTTCCGCGAGATGAGGGGCGTTATGATTATACTCGAAGTATCAATCGCGAAGAGTAATGAACTGTAATAATGCTGTCGACGGGAGTGATTTAATGCATTATATGTAGCGCAAGCATCAATCGCGAAAATCGTTCGGCACTCGAGAAAAAATAGCCAATGAATAGCGAGAGAAATAACGCTCGCAAAAATGGTTACTATTATAGAGCTCTACTATAGGAAATTGTAGTATAATTCTTATTACGATTATAACACGATTGTCTATTCCTTGTTACTTATATTTACTTTAATTTTTGCCAGTTTTGTGTTTATGATAAAAATCGTACTGTTAAATTTATAATGTCAAATTATATCCAATGTGAGTCATTTTTATAGGTCGCCACACATTGCTATTACTCAATATTGTATGTAATTTAATTAAAACATTACGTTGAAGAAAGAAATGTATTAAATTTGACTTAAATTTAATTTCTTATTTACTAGATGCATGTTAATATGGACGTTGTTTACTTTGAAATTAAGTAATTTAATCACAGAAAAATGATTGATTTACATTTTGATATACCTGGTAGTTAAAAATAACGAAATATTATTTAACTCAGGGGGGATTGGATTATCATTGATCCTTTGATGTCTAATACTTCATGAGAATTTAATTTTTCGAAAAATAATTATGAATATCTAGTCTATCCTCCCCCCCCCCTTCCAAGTTCAATAGATCTAAAGAATCCGAATTTTTCTCTGCTCATTTTTTTCGAGCTTTTACGTGCCTTGCCGGTCCTCGTTCTCACGAAAAGAAAACACGCATGCCTATTTAGCCTCTTTTCGAACATTTATGTTCGCCCGATGATTTTTTCGACGTAATGGGTACCGACAAAAGACACCCGTCAGACGGACAAATCTGAAGAATACACCTTTCGGTTCACTATGTGGGACTTTCTAAAGACCTGTCTGACACGCGTCGGTCTCCGTGTACTGCGGGGAACTCGATGTGAAGGCCACAATACGTCAAAAACTAATGCATTTGATCACTATCTCGGGCACACGACGAGAATCAGTCAAAGTCCATTAGACGGAGGTGCATAATTTCGATAGGAGGTAATGTAACACGATATCTATGTGCCCTGTTGACCAAAATACATTGCATCGCATCGGTCAACCCATCAGACGGTACCATCATTAATTAGGATCCATTTAGCGTGACGCTCTGTCAATTATGGGATTGATGACAATTTCGTCACGCGCCATAATAGATACACCCTATAATAGATTCTGTTCTCTTTCTCAATCATCGCTGATAATGACTTCTAAATGTTTCCGATGATGACCGTTAGGAGATCCGTGTACATGATAATCCTTCGGTGGTCGTCGTCTCGCTTTCGAACTGATACGAAATTGACAATATAACATATATACGAGATTTTTAAATTTATGATACGATTATCAATATCTCCGATAACAACGTTTAGCAGCAATCGATAGAATTCTATCTTACAATTAATTTATTTTATATTATCTTTATTTAATTAAATGTTTAATGATATTTTAATTATAGTTAAATTATTTATACATGTTAAAAAATTTTGTAAAGTTAAAGGAAATAAGAAATTTATAGAAATAAAATTAATTGTTCAAATAAACATTAAAAATGGAAAAGAATCTCGAGGGAAAGAAAACAATTTTGGAAATTCTGTGTAATAAACTCTAAAGTTTTAATGATGCAATTTAGTAAGTTTAAGTTATAATTAGCATATACAAATTAGCATACAATGTCTTCGCACAGTACGGAAATGTTTTCTATGTTATCGAATTAGAAATTTAAAATAACCGAATTGAATAGGAGAAGATTATCTCTATTGATTTCAATATAAGCGATTGAATTTACAGAGAGTGATTCACTGTACCTTTGTCTTAAGATTTGCATGTGTTAACTCGTTTTCTCAGAAATTCGCATACGAAATGCGTCACGTTCATACTAGGTGCGTCGGCGCTTTTTCTATTAAATTATCACGTTTTTTGAATGGCGCTTTCATGATATCAATTGTTGGTTTGTTTTTTTTCCTTGTAATATTTGAATAATGCTGGAATTTTTTTTTCGACATCTATTTAATCGTTTATAATCTCTATTAATACCTTCATATCATTTTTAAATCATTCGATGATTTATATATTTTACGGAATGATTTGCATGGTGACAAATTACACCTTTATTTATTGATTATCGCAACTTTTTTGCGACAATCAATGACAGGTGAGAAAGTTACTCCAAGTCATTTATCATCGGGAAACTTGTGAACGCTTCGATGACTTGGCATATTGCACGCGATCACGTTCCATTCGATAGAATCCGACATAAGAAGATCGACCTTGCATGCTAATCTGCTGAACTGAGACGACGAGAAATAGTGTTATTGCGCGATAATTAGTTTTGCAGGATTTAACGTTGGGTAGAAGATAATTAGTATTGCAATTCTCATGGGAATAAGTAGCCTGTCCCATAATTACGAGCTGTCAACTATTTGAACATCTTAATGAAGAAGAATCTTTAGTACTTTCAGCTTATACAAGCCAAGAAGAGAACTTGGTTCATACTTTATCTCACACATCCATCTATCCTTTATGTAGACTGTTTGAAATTGAATCCCTAACATATCATTATCTCATCGTGTTTACAATATTTTTTTATTATTCCTGTTCTATTTCTGTTTACAATAAATTTATACAGATTTTATATCTCTCCTTACCTCATATTTTACTTCTTTTTATTTTTAATCTAGATATATTGCATTCTTATTCTACATAATTATTCAATTCCTCCCTATTATTCATAATTTTGCTAATACTTTAACCTATTTCCTCTATCCTTTATTTTCTTAGATTTTTTTTCTTATCAAACATCCTATCCTATGCAAATTATGTTATTTGAGTAATTTTAACATGTCGTACACATGTCGGAAAAAGTTGCGTTTAGCGCTAAAACACCGATTGTCGGGCGATAATTGCGTGATACCGGTTCGCTAATTGTCGCGCGTGGAATTCCATCAGCTAATTTGGGAATCTAATCGGCCGATCGTATTTCTTGCTGATTAGTCGTGTCGAGATAACTCGAGACGCATGGCGCGGCGCCTTCCGGCGCTTTAGCAGCCGCGAGTTCGCATCGCGAATATGTAACAATTTCCGCGTACCACAATCATGGATTTACCGTTAATCAAGATAGCTCCTCCGTCACATTCGAAAGATCTCACTTTGCGAGTCTGCTTTTAATCGTTTGGGTTTTAACAGCTGATAGCAGATGGAACGATGTCCATCGTTCCCGATACATATTGCAATCGCTAGCGGTAAATCAAAAGCAATGTAATTACGCGGTAATTATTATTATCTCAATCTGGTAGATATTTAGCAGTGCAAATATCTTGATTACGCGGCTACTACTTTTAAGTTAAAATTCACAAATCGTGATAAGCTTGCATTATCACACTTTAATTTTCTATTTCGTATTTCTAAACTCCGCGGTACTACATTATCATATCAAATCACTTAGCAGTAATTTCACAGCAATCTTCTTGCTGACGATAGTCATATCAATGTAGATAAGAAATCAAATATATATGTAGATATTTTTATTACTCGCGTTCATGTTTTATTCCCTCATAGAATTCTAATATTAGCTAATTTAATACTGAAAGACAGTAATTAATTACTTACTTTAAGTGTTAAAAACACTGTTGTTTACTTCGATTAAATAATTAATTACTGTCTTTCAGTAATAAATTAACTAGTGTTAGATTTCTGTAAGAGTTATTTCTCATGTTAAGTTTCACTTCAAGTTCACTTCAAAGTTTTATTTTGTTTCTCAGAAATAAATGGAGTAAGCATTCAATTTTGTATTAACGAACTTTATCGTTTTATATTCTTATTACATCACCTTTTGTATTTTCTCAAAAAAGAAAAATTGATTAAGAAATTATTCCCTTACGAGAATAAATAATATAAAGAACAGTAAGTGATCGATTGAACGATCATTAGCATTCCTTCAACGTTCGTTTGAGTTACTTACGTCCGGGATATTTCAATTAAAAGCACCGGGCCAATCAACCGCGCAGCATGCTACGTGTGTCATTGAGAGCTAAATGCGATACAGCTGCAGGGGTTCCGAGTTTCAATCGTCGGTTTCATATTTAGGTATAGTTGTTCTGGAGTTTGATCCTCATTTTCTCACATTTTCTCTTCTGTTTAAAAAAAAAGGATTAATTTTTTTTTAAAACGCAACGATTATTTGTAATATTTTGATGAGAATGAGTTTTTACTACGTTTATATCGATATCTATTTAATTGCAATAATGAAAAGTAGAGTAATACTAGCATACTAGCAATAATATCAGACTAACAGTACTAGTAGTTACGGTGGTATTATAATCGACAAAATAATTATTAATATTTTGCGTTTTAGAAAATTTGAAATTCGCTATTTACGCACGATTGCACATAGTAATGCATGATTAGAGTTTAATTGCGCGTATAATGTATATAAAATTTTTGCAGGAAACGTGTGTTATGTTAATTGTTTACATGCATTTATAGTAAATTTTATATTTGCTACCTATGTTTATTCCATAATTTTTATATTTATTTTTTTTAGAAACTGAAAGAATATGTTTTGTTCTTGTCTTATTTAGTTTGTGCGAGAAATCTTTCAATTGTACATATATACATTTACACACATATATATATGCATATAATATTTTTATTAATATGTGTATAATATCGAAGTATATTTGAATTTTACTGTTTTTTGCAACTTACAAAGAAGAGTAAAGTAAAAAAATAAATTAAAAAATTGATATAAATAAGCGAAAAAAAACATATTCGGTTAAAGCAATTTTTGATGCATGCCTAATATAATAATTAGGTATATTTTTGTGTAAATCTTACAATTTCCAGTTCAAAATTAAAATTAATCTCTTGAGAAAACGCATCCCTTATATTCGAGTGTCACGCACTTCGCGTACATTCGACGTAACGTTATTTAAAAGGTATTAACTCGTAAGTTTTAGAGTCCTACTTTTTCTTTTTGCGACTTCGGAAGCAGAGGAAGTCGGGGAGCTACGGCGAGTCGGACAAGCGACGGAATTTATTACGTATTAATTGCACGCGACCACGTCGTCGGTCATAATTACGTTCGACGTTTCGAATCGAGAGGACTGCTTGCGGTTTACGACCGTAACGAGGAAGTACATGAGACATGCGAGAGACGAGAGCACAATCTCCCTTTCTCGGACCGACACTCGAACCTAATCGAAACAGAAAAATATCACAACCGTTCTCAAATGCGATAATAACAGTCTGACGCAGGCAAGCTAAATCAAAATAATTTTTGGACGATATTTATTTTGAAACTGCACTGAGAGCAATTTTGCTGAAGACTCTAGAAATTTGGTTAGATACAGATCTGAAAATAATTTTGCAGAAATTTTAAATATGATGAGCAGTGCTGCAAAATGTTTTGATAGCAATCATCCTTTTGTCATCCTATCTAATTATTTTGATGGTCCAATAAAATTATTTTTGAGATTTTAATTTTCAGATTCTTCAGCAAAATTACTCTTTCAGTGTGATTACAGAAATGGATTGATTTATATTTTGACATACATGGAAGTTAAAAATAAAATGTTATTTATAACTTAAGAAATGGGTTACTATTGATATCTAATAGTCCTTTGATATTTAATAATGAAGAATGGATATCTTCCGTTTAATTCTGCATGGATCTTCTAAGTATTGATTTATCGGTGAAAAGCTGTGCATACTAAGATAAGATATATATAAATGTGTACGGACCATAAAGAAGGAAATTGATTGAACGAAATTGATTTAGCGGTCGATGTCGACTCCTCCCGTTAATCATCGAATTCATCGCGGCTTCTTAGGGGAATCATTTGTTATCGTTATCCTTCAACGTGTTACTAATGAAGCGGATAAACGTGTAAGCGAGTACAAGTTATCAATGAGGAACCTCAATTTTTCATAGCTTCGCAGATAAACTCGTTTGACGTTCCGATTATGTTCCTTGCGTGCGGAAATTGCTTGCGACATGCTCACTGCTAATGTAATACGTACGACATTTATCTATCTTGTCTCCGAAGGAAATTTCTAATTCGATTATGATACATTAACGCAAAACATATACATGGTTGTATTTCTCATGTGGATTTACTCTTTAATGCAATATTCTACTCATTAGACAGAGAGAGGAGAAGATGGTATTATGGCCATTGTATATATTATGGCCTCCCTTAATATCTCTGCTATTATATAGCGAATCCTAATGATTACTTATGGAATTATTAGTTCAGTAGCTCGCCGTCACACCATGATACTAATATTACCAATACTCATTAACCACATTGAAAAAAAAGATTAGCTGCTGCAGCAAATTAGATGGTAAAATATGGCATTTTTAATTGGCTGCAGTAGCCAATCTTTGGTTGTAGTACCCAATTTTTGGTTGCGTTAACCTATCCGCAATATCAGTATAGAATTTCGATAGGCTAACACAACCAAAAATTGACTGATGCAACCAATTAAAAATGCTATGCCATATTTTACCATCTAATTTGCTGCAGCAGTCAATCTTTTTTTTCAGTGCAGCACTTATTATAACGCATTTTTACTTTCAAGTATTTCGAAACATTTCTGAGCATACACTTTAGCATTTAATTACACCTACTTCCTCATTTTTCTTAAACTTGAGTGTATTATCACATGAATATATGTATTTTTGAGTGTGTTATTTGCTATTTAACATTTTATTTGACTGTATATATTTTGAGTTATGCAAATTTAAACAATACCAAATAAATGGCATTTTGCTAATGTGGCCCTCTTTATGGATATTAATTACTCACAACCTCATTTTTGAGATTTTCATATCAAAATAGTTATTTGATAATTGATTGTAGCTCTACTGTTGATCTATAGTTTATATTACGTGTACTATTTTTAATACTGAGATTTTTAGTACTGAGTAGCTTATATGCAGAAGTTATGTGAATGTATATACAGTCATTTGCATACATTTTAAAATGTTTTACTTTTTTGTTAATTTTATAACCAAATACTGTTTTCTAAACAAAACTAATATTTTAAGGCTATTTTTATGGAAGGCCACATTACCATTTTTTTCTTCGAGTCATTTTGCAATGTCGCTACACTTTTGTTAATAGTATCCTAAGTAATAAATATTTCGTAACTTTGAGCCTACAATCAATTCAACAACATTTCAACGAATGTAATTGTCAAGTTTTAAACTTAAATATTGATTATTAACAAAGATATTGTGTAAAATGTAACTGGGGTGCCATAATACCATCTTCTCCTCTATATATTTGTCTTGATATGTCGACTTTCAAGGAAACTTTTAATTTGATTATCTTATGAGATTACGTTAACATATACAATCAGAGCAGAAATTATTCGTATGAAACTTCTTTTTTCGTTTTTTAATCATTTCTAAATTATCATTTTTTTAATATTTTATTTCTCTTTATATCTCGCAGTTTTTAATTATTTATTTTTATATCTCGCAATTTTTAAACGTGTGAAATATAAGAGAAATAATATAAATATAAATTTCAACACGTTTCCGCTGTCTAATTGGATGTAACTTGTAATGATGATAACGTGCATCGTTAACTCGCTAGTTTGCGTCGTTTTTGTAATTTTCATTACTACTTTAAAAAACCTTTGATTGAAAGGAACATGGAAGAAAGAGTGATACCATCTTTTTCACGTATTCTTATTTTGTTACCATTGCAGTTAAAACTTGTCTGTAGGATGTCTCTGCACTAGTAAAGTTACAACTTCTCACTGATACGACAGAAGTTGCTACAATATATGCAGCACGTTAATTTGAAACGATATCTTTCATGATATATTGAGATATAAATAACGTCACAACTAATATATAAAAAAAATTAGCAAATTATTATTTAAACTCTGTTTTTTTAAAGATAATTAATGTGCCGAATAATTTACTAAAAATTAGTAATTATATTTCGCTGAATGTCGTTCAGGCTGGGATTTAGGAAATGATGAGTGTTCAATAATTTTATATCTAAAATCAATGAAGCAGAATACTTCTATAGCTTCCGGTCGAAATTTTTCTATTGCGGTATAATTAAAAATAGCGGTACATTGTGCAATGTCGATTTAAATACATTGAAAGAAAAGATTGGCTGAATATGACATAGCATTTTTAATTGGCTGCAACAGCCAATTAAAAATGCTATGCCATATTCTACTATCTAAATTGTTGCAACAGCCAATCTTTTCTTTCAGTATAGGCTTAAGAAAAGAATCGCACGCTGTTCGAGATTCGGAGCACATCGGCTGCATCGTTTTAAATCAAGTGAGAGCTCTTGCTTAACGCGAATCGAATGTAATATTATCGCGCGGTAAACGCAGTAATTGATGAGATATCCTTAATGCGTGATGCATCACGCTTGACATTTACATTCCGTTCGTATGAGATTAATCAAGTGCAACGGGAATTACGCGCTGTAAATAGATTGGCAGATTGGCAATGAAGTCAGTCTGGAAATGTTTCATTTTTTATGGATGCTTAGAGTGTTCCTATCGACGCGAGCTAAGTGATAACTGATGAAGCGAAACGCACTTAACCCATTTAATGTCAAAACACGTAAAGAAAAACATCATGAGTACTTTTATAGGTCTTAATTCGCGACTAAAATCGAGTTTTTTCAATAGGGAATATTCTGTGGACACTGCATCAACATTTAACGGTAAATTCTTTGGATAATTTAACGATAACTTCTCATCTCTTCTCATTAATTTTATATTCCGAATTTGACAAGATCTGCCATATATTAGGCATATATTTTACTTTAATAGAAAAAGGTTATACATTAGAAAAAAAATTATTATTTGAAAAGTTTTATTTATGTGTAATTTATTAAAGAAACATTCTCGTTTTTCTGCAATAAATCATTTATTAATATCGCCTTTTTAGTTCACAAAATGCTATACACCATGTTGTCTATATTTGTTCGCCACGAGAAAATCACGTGAATAACACAGCTTGACAAAATATTTGTGTAGGACGTATATCAGGAACATGGTGAAGTCGATGTCGCGGAAAACATTCCACGATAGCAAATCTAGTAAGTTCATAGGCGTGTCCATCGTCATCCATCAAAGCGAGATTTTATACAATAAAAAAATCGTCTTTAATTAATCGGTGAAAGTCAGCCGTCTAGCTAAATATAGAAAAAAAAAATTCTAACAGCATTAACATACGAAAAATTTGTACGGTACTTGTAAAAGTATCCGTAATGATTTCGAAATTACTGCTGATATAACACGGAGATGATTGAGCGAATAATGATGATTCATTAAATTGATGAATAGTTTTGACGCGAACAAATTTGAGTAAATTGTGTATTAAACTTTGAATGTTATCGTCCTTATATAGAGAATATCTCGTTAATGTTAAATAAGCAAGTTATTTCATGAATCTGATTGTATAGTAAACGATTTTTTTTCTAGAACGATTGATGAAAGATTTTACTTTGTATAAGTATTATTTATTGTAATCTTTTTATTTTCCATATGTTTTGATAATTACTTTTAAATTAAACTTCTGTTAAAATTAAGAAAGAATAAAATTGTAACATTTATATTTTTAAAAATCTTTTTATCTCAAAATCTCAGGTGTAATTTTTTTGCATTTAATCTCTTTGGAAATTTTAGATGCTATAAATTTGTTGTATCATTTTTTTCTATTCAATTCGCCTAATGCAAATTAAATCTTATTTATACAGCGTATGTCATCAATATGATCATAAAATTTGGCAAACGTAATTTACTTGATCTAATCTTAAATAACTTAATTCTATTATTAACTAACAATTATTCCATCGATAAGCAATATTTCATACAATACGTGAACGCAATATTTGAATAAAAAATATCACATATTACAGCAAATTATAAAAATATTTAAAATATCACGAGATATCATACGGATTTTAGTAATCGTCGCAGTTGAGATAAGCCATTTTTACGTGTATATTGCGCGTGAGGACAATTTAAGAAAAAGATTATTAAGAACCAACTTGGTAAGGGGTGGTAGTATACATGTATATACAACTTGATTTATATATGCCTTACTATTTATATATTCCTTATATGGGCGCTCAACGCGGTGTAGTTCTCAGTACGCATTTTTCATTGCACGGAACGACGAATCGAGTACGTTCATTCATAAAACAGGTTTGTCATCGCCGTCTTGATATCGCGATTTAAGGTTTGGGCAATTGACCCCGTGTATCCTCATCTGTCATGAAAAGGTTTTCGCACCGAGGCATCGGATATTAAGCGGTCCTCTTTCGTGCGAAGCACACTTAAACCCCGTGCCTTTGGCCCGTTAGCTTTCGTGCTGCCTTATTAATAGTTTCGCTGCACACCTTTTGCTCCTGTACGACTCTGCGATGAGCCCTGTCTAGCCAACAGCTTCGGCTTGACCACCCTTCGGCGATACTTCGGCGAAGATTACAAAAGGAATACAAAAGGATAACCAGCATAGGAAATTTGTAATAAAGAATAAGAAGATTGAATCCTACTTTGGAGGTCTCTCTCGAGGCTTCGTGTGAAATTGTCGATGATAAAAATTGCCGTAGAATGGAGATGACATGAGAATACAAAGAAAGTACCTAAGTACTTCTTAAAACTCTTTGTATTCTTGTCATCTTTATTCTAATAAAGATGTAAAAAATTCTTTGTCATCTTTATTCTACGACAATTTTTATCATCGACAAGTGATGAGAGCTGTTTATCATTTTTCAAAATTTTACACGTCGCAAACGTTTAAATAGTAGGTACGTGTACAGTTAATTTATAATTTTAAACATTTTACCAGATATGTAAATCATACAACTGATATTCGGGCTGTGTTATCAAACATATTATAAGCTGTCGTTAATGCAGCTTGAGTCGAGTAATGTTGTAATCGAGTAGCGTTGATCATTATTGCTTGCATCCTGAAACGAATTCGGAAGGTGTCGTTGATTTTGTTTTGCATGTATAATCATTCTGGATTATCTGAATTATTGATTCGCATCGATCGAGAATTCCGTAAAGTCTCACGATAGCTCTAACCGGTTATACGGCTCTCATTTAGAAATAACATATGCAAATCCGTGATGTCATTTGCTTACGAAATACGCTCATGTGAATAATGAACTTTTGAATCACAGCATGTCTCTTTAATTGCGATACGGAAGTACAGAATCAACGGAAGAGGAAAAATTGACATTGCATTACGTTGCAGAGGCACGTATGGAATGTAATAATTACTTAATGACACTCCGTGGAAATTCGTAATTTCCATTAACAAGCGGCAAAAAAGTTAGCACGCCTTTTCCCAGTCATTAGAAGCTCGTTAGTTAGTCAGACGTGTAAAGCATTTTCCCACAAAGTTGAATCTGCGATGCATTCTGGATTTCGGATGTCTATTGAAAATGATCTTATTAAAAAATTTAATTCTATAATTTCTTCTTTAAATTTAGTGAACCAAACACATAATTAAAAACATGATATAACGATAAATGTACATGTAAGATAGTTATAGGAAAATATTATTTCTAGCCTTTGATTTAAAAAATTTATTCCCGCGATTGTTTGTCATTTTTTTATCACAGAATCGCAACGTTATTTTCGTTATCATTCGTAAAGTTTTATGAATGGAAGTTCACCCAAAGCCAATGTAGGTCACGATCTCGCAATACTTTATAGATATTTCCGCTTATGCTTAATTATCCCGTTTTTGATAATAATGTTATTTGGAGCACCGAATCTTTTTAAAACTTTCGTCATTATCAAACTATAGAGACAGATTTATCACTTCGTCCGCTTCTCGTATTTTCTTTTATAATTTTTTACATATGTTTTGCGGTTGTGCAGAAAATTAGAATCCAAGACGACGTAGATTAACAATAATAAGCTCGAATCTCTTGTTTCAATCGAACTAAATTGAATTGGTTTTGCTCATATTAATTTGCATTATTCCGCAAATTAATATAAAGCTTCCGCGTAAAATGTTATTCGTCGAAGCGAACAATTAGTTACTTTAACTTTACTGGGAAAGTTCACGACGAAGTGGAGTTATGTGCAAAACGGTGCGTGTACATAGTGCATGTGCACATTCCGCAATGTTGCTATAATCATCTTCATGTTAGTTTCTGTAAATATTTTGGAAAGAGCGCGCGCATCTTTCTCTTCTCTATAAAAAAAATTGATATATTTACCTTGAAACTCATTCAGAATATATTATCGATATACTATCATCTACCTATATCTGAACGAAAATAAAATTTTTGGGCGACAAAGCAAGCCACGTAATCCGATATTGCGTATTAAATACGTTTATATAACTAAAATACTTTTGTGTTTTCACGAATCAAAGAGGAGATTCAAATACAGAGTAGAAATATCTTTTACTATACCATATTTTTCGATCGACACACCCACTGTTCTCGTTTTCTTGATTATTTGTCGACAGCTGTCGATGAATATTCATTTTTTTCAGCTGTTTCCGTCGAACGGCTGACTGCGATCAACGTCGTGTCAACATGAAAAAATACATCGTATTATAAAATCCGTGAACGAGAAAATCGTCCGCCAACTCGTCGGTTATCGCGCGATGCTATCGACCTGCAGCACGTTAACATTCTTAGGTGAAGTTCTCCTGCTAAGGAAGACGAACGTATCCAGAAACGAGATTCCACCGGTTGAATTCCTCGATGATTGATCCGCTGGGGCGGTAGCCTGACGTCTCGACGCGAGTGCATGGAGTGTTTAACTCCAATTACCCGAGCCCTCTGAGATTAAAGTAGTCGCGCTATTACCGCGGACGTCCGTTCTCGTCGTCATCGTCAGTGGACATCGCGTTTGGGTGGCTTCCAAGCCGGATTAAACGCACCGCTGCCACTCATCGTCCTCATCCCAGCTACTTTACACTCGCGGACGTACGAGTGCACGCTGTATTCCCGCACTCATTACGCAAAGAAAGTAATTAGTCGATGAATAGTTGACGTACGGCGGAATTAGACGGTTCATTGATTTTCTTGTGCGAACGATGCCGACAATATAGGTGTCTGTTACTCAGATTATATCGCCTGTTGCATGATTTATGTAAATCAGAATATTTTGCCGATCGCGCGCACGAGCGAATAATTAAAGTGATCGAAAATGCGTGTTATGTTTATACTAATTTTTAACTTAATGTTACGTAATATTTTATTGGAAAATATGTTGGAATTTGCATACCGTGCCTTACAAAATTTTAATCTTAACATTTTATTATTATAACAATAAAAACTTGAATTATGTTGATAACTAATAATATATTACTTTGCAAATTGCAATAAAAATATTAAAAAGATAGTTTGGAGAATTTAAATCTGATCAGTTTAATCCAGTAGCATTCTTAAAATGGAGAATGAATCTTATGGCGGCGAAATAACTTGTGATATTAATTTTTTTGTTTTTTATGCACTGAAAGAAAAGATTAGCTGCTGCAACCAATTAAAAATGCTATGCCACAGTCAATCTTTTCATTCAGTGTACTATGCTCTCGTTCCGTATGTTTTAAAACAAATTAGGCTTAAATATTAATATTGTATTCGTCACAAAAGAAATACTTAGATACGATCTCGAAATTATTTCGTCTTATCGCAACAGAATTTCTAGCTGCATCACTACATGGATATCGAGAAATTATTCTATTTATTACTACTTCTTACATGTCACTGATATTGTAATTAATACTCACTAATTTTGCGCTCAATTAATGGCCATGTCTTGGTTTCATTATTGTAATACCGGTTCCACGAGAGCAAGTTCTTATGGCATAATACATAGGTATAACATGGGACGTCGCATTCATGTTATCCGATTACTTACGTATTCAAAATTATGCGTTTATACAATTATTCACAAAATTATTCAAACGTAATGCCATTGTTATGCAAACATCAAACCATTTTCATTTAAATATTTCCAACTGAACTCGAAAAATGTTTTTCTTTATTTTAGATAAGTTTTCTAGTTAAATTTTTCATTATGTGGTTAACTTGTGGTTTGAACTGGACCTTACTTAACTTGATCATAATGTAAAAATTATGTTTTCCTAGATATGATTGATCACTGAATTACATAGTTAATCACTGAACTATAATAGTTCTGTAGTGGTAACTTTAAAAGTTACTCAGTATAAAACCATTAATTTAATGATTAATTATAGTTAGAAAAATATGTTATATAGTATAATTTAATATACGATATTGAATCGGTATGATAATATCTTCAGCAATGTACGAAACATGGGGCTTAAAATGAAATCATAATTTTATCAAAGTTTTTTCATTAGTTAGATTTTAATTAAAGTTTATATTTAAACTCATATTATGTGTGTATGTGGTCATAGGTGTGTCTAGTTTCGTTGTCTGAATAAATATATTTAGAGGAATGTAAACAGAATCACTTTCTAATAGCGATACACACGATCAAAGTTTTGGCAAAGGTTAGTGCGGTGTGTGTGTGTCTAGTTACGAGAACGTTCTTGATCGGCTCTCTTTTCAATTCAGTAAATATACTCAATATTTTTTCTATATTTTATTACAGTAAAATAAAATAATAAAATGAATACTTTATTGTATCTTTCGATTGATTCAAACAATGTTTAAATTGAAATTTAATCTAAATATAATTTAATAAATTTTCTATATCCAAAATCATTACATAACAGAAATTAAAAGAAAAATAAAGGAATAAGTGAAAAGGATATTAAAGACACGTGAATGAAAAGGATAGAATATAAAAATTTAACAACTTTTCAACCAGTGTTACTGTCCAAAACTCATCTATAAGTACTTTTACAATTTTTAATACGTGAAATAGGAATGTTTGCACGAATTAGCAGCAAGTTCGAATGTTTGTGTAATCATCCGCATAGTGTTACCGATATCACGATGCAGCGATGCAGCTGTATCGACTCCATTCTCCGGAGCAGTGATCGGAATGCTGCTTATCGAATAGACAATTCGGGACAGATATCGAGTTGCAGCAGCGGCAGTCGACCCCAAATCGATTGCTCGACAGTCACGCTGATTTTATGGAATTTTTTGAATGGAGTGTCGAAATTGGCAATCAAAGTGTCTCTCAAACAAATTTCGTGAATGGACATACCTGATGTATATAATTAGCATCGTTTAAAAAACTCGACACGGTTCAAGGGTAACATTCGATTATACACTATATATGTATATAGGTATATTCATCAATTATAGGCGGCACGAGTCGTTCGAATATGACAGGAGATTATCGGATTAAAAATCTACAACTGTGTTGAGAGTCGTAGATTTTATAAACATTAATCGAATTAGATTAAATCGATGTTTGAACGATAAAGAGAAAAAAAGATTTGAGAGCGTTTCTTCGTATATATTGCGTGCCTCGTCCATTAAATCACTACAAATAAAAAGTTAAAAACAAAAAGATGAAAGGATACATCTAAAAAAAAGAGAATATTGCGTTATATTTAAGACATTTTATAATTATATTAGATGAAAGTAATATAAATTTTAATTTTTTAAATCGTAGCATGATATGATGAGATATAATTGTCAAAATAATTTAGTTTTTGTAAGAATATAATGATTTATTGAATAGATTTAATTATTGATTAATAGGATGATAATGATGATCTTTTTTACTTTATTGTGTTATACTTTATTGTGTGTGAGAAAGACATGATTTTATTAAAAATATCTTAGGCAAAAAATACATCGATATTTATTATTAGCTGTTAAAAAATGCAGAGAGATGCTAGTTTGAGATTGAAATAAATTCGTTATCTCGATAACGTCGCATAATCGACATGTACATACGCACGTTGAAAATAATAAACCTGTCAGACGACTTTAATTAGTAATACAACTCTAATACCGATCAAGATTTGATTCAAACTTTGTAACACGGTTTGCTGTTACATAAAGCCCTGTCGAGTTCTATTGATATATAACATTTTCTCATAGTCTATAGATTTAATCAATTACTAATTATAATTAGTAATTTAATATTAGTTATAATTTAAAATGTAAGTTGAATTATTAGCAAATATTACTTAACAAAATGAATTAACATATTGAATTCAATCCACTTTAGAACACATTGCTCATTTGCTGCAACAACAACTTAACTTAAATGTAATTATGAATTTTAAGAGACACGGCGTCTTGATCTTAATATATGTTGTCATGGTCATGATCCTGAGTAACCTCCAACAGGTTTTAGGTGGAGGTTATTCTTCGTTTAAAAGTTATTAACAAAAAAAGTTTAAGAAATAACTTATTTCTGTTAGAGATAATATTAAAAATTACTCTATATCTTTCCTATTAAGAGGTATTGGATTTTCCATGCGAAGCAAGGTCCACCCCACTTCTCTCCTTGCCTAGAGGCGCACGACTTCCACGCGAAGCGAGGTCCACCGCACAATCAGATAAGGATTGGGTCAGGTCAGGATTAAATCGGGGTGGGGTGCAGAGGGAAGGGCGGAGTGTTCTTTCTACACGAAACTATTTGGAATAGAACAATTGTTTCATATAGAAAGAATACGCGTAGACAGGAGAGGGACTCTGTCCTCTAGGCAGGGGGGAGATAGGGTGGACCTTGCCTCGCGTGGAAAATCCAATGTCCCTTAATAGGAGAAATATAGAGCAGTTTTTAATGTTAGATATAGCAGAAATAAGCTGTTATTTCTTAAACTTTTTTTGTTAATAACTTTTTAACGAAAGACGACCACCACCTAAAACCTGTTGGAGGTGGACCCCACTCAGAGTCATAACGTTAACAACATATGTCAAGGTCAAGGTCATCGGCGCGGTGTCCTTCAAAACTCATAATTATGCCCAACATACTTTTATTTCTTTACAATCAGTTATCGAAATTGCATTTTAAAATTAGTATTACAAAATTTTATTTCAAAATGTTCAAACTCATTTTCTGGAAAACTTTACTTTTTGTTAATTATGTCATTGTTGTAGCAAATAAACGATATTAGATTTATTTGATCACTTTAAATGGTTTATCATTCATTTGTTAACTATAATCATCGAGTGATAGTATGTGAAAGAGTACTCACTGTAGTTGGAAAGTTCGTTGTGGGTTCCGTTCACCGTACTGTCCGGCAGAATCTGCAGATATCGATGCTTGATATACATTCGTATCTTCCTTAAGGGTCCACTGATGTGGGAGAGATTAGCCGATCTCTCGGCCCGAGTGCCCGCGTCGCCGATTAAATCAATCGATCTTGCATTCACTGCACCGATAATCCCAATTCCCAAGACACTTAAACCATTCGCGATCGGTCTCGCACTGATTCGACGCACATTGGATGGACCGAGCGATCCATACCGTCCGAATGCGATGAGGAAGAAGAGGAAGATCAGTTGAAAGACCGAGTAAACGCGACACGCGCGCCTGATCTGCTTCCTGTTTGCGGAGTTCTGCCCAATCCTCTTATTCCGCACGTCTTCCGAACGTTCATCGCGTCGTTCCGAACAGTCCAATCGTCCGTTCTCATCCGTCCGCGTGTCGTCATTACCGAATCCCTCCCAGAAAAACCCTTCGTCGAAGTTTTTAAAATTGTTCTCGTAGATTTCGTCCTTCGCGCGAGTACGCGAGTGATGACTAGAGAGAAGAGGACTTCCTCCTGCGATTCGTTTTCCTTCCGAGTGATCGGATGGATTCGTCTCGAGAGTCTTACTCCTGTAGAATAACGGCCGCGACCTCGTCCGGGATCGATCCCGGAGACTTCGACGCCTCGCGATCGTGCTTCCATTTGCGTCCACTATCGCAAGCCGATGTCGTTCCGCCTCGTCGCGTAGCCGCGATTCCACTCTCTCGGTCTCGTTGCTTGCGTCCTTCCGCGAGTTCCACGTGACCGAGAAACGCTCGTCCTTGGCGACATCCTCGATCGTTTGCGGAGATTCTCTCGACACGCAACATGCTTCGAAGAGTACGTCTTCGTTTTCGTCTCCTTTTTCTCTTTTTGCTTCTCGTCGCCGATGTGACGGCTGCGTTAGGCGACTCTTTACCAGGAAGTCACATCCGCCTAGGATCGTTTCCTTTTTGTCATCAATTCTCGGAACTCTCGTGGGTGAACTTTCACCGTGATTAGGCGGTGGGTTTCTACGTTTGCAGTTTATCAGCTCCGCTTTTCTCACGCAGTTTCCAGTCTTTTGCCATCGATCTTTCGGGACTCTTCTCTGCGATTCGTTCGACCCATTATCGTCGATCTTCTCGGATAAATGCACGCAATCGGTTTGGCATTCGTCATTCAGGAAAGTGGACACATGAATCGATGTCGCAGTCGGGCAGTCGGCACGGGAATCACAGTGCAGCACCCTATGCCCGCCCGTGTCGATCTCAGCGAGCATGACGGTCTCATCCGACGCTTCTTCTTTTGCCCTCCTCTCTCTTGGTACAACCGTTTCCCGCGTTAGTACAGCCGCCTCCTGTGGATTTATTATAAATTGTCGCGATCTCGCTCGTTTCCTTCTCACGATTCCGATTCCTACTTCTCGTCGTCGTTTCAAATGGCCTCGAGGAACGTCGGTCGGTTCGAACCACGATTGTCGGTGCGGTATCGATGAAGGCCGCGCGCCTTGCCAGTTGGCATTACAGCCGACTTCTAATCACTTCCGCCTCCGAAGAGGGTGCCTCGAAACAACGTGGGCCGCTGGGAATGAGGGATGCGGCTGCCAGTCCGCTGTTACCATCCATACACCGTTATTACGTTTTCGGTTCTCTCGCATTCTTGCTGCTGTCGATCGTACGGGTATCGATGTTAGCGCGCGCCCTGGTACAGACTCGCAGTTCCTATCTGTTGGATCAGCTGATCGCCGGATTTAGGAATAACGATTCGCAGTAGACAGGAAACGACGGGATCGATTTGCGTGACGACATTAGGTCAACGGTAAATCTCGCGAGTTCTACGATAGAAATTATGTTTCTTGCCCAGTATCGCCAAAGATACTCGATACACTGCGAATGATCCTGGTAATGAATTGATGGTGAGACCGATCCTATTTAAATGATTTTGATATAATTAACCGATGATTTTCGCGACTACACTCGGTCCTTTCTTTCTTTTTCTTTCACTCTTTCTCTCTTTATGAGATTTATTATTAATCTGCGAGGTCATGCATTAAATATCTTACGCCATTTCTCGTTCCCTTCTTTTCTACAGGTCTTATCAATTACTTCTTTCTGAATCTCGCGTACGTTTTGTAATCGTAGCTACGCTCAAAAGAATCCTCTCGCGAAAGATCGACACGAACAGATCTCCACGTAACGCACTATCACTACTTCACCACTAGTTATCATTATCCGAAGAAGAAACATTGGGCCCTTCCTTGATCGACGTCTACAATAGGATACCCCTGTTACAAACTTCCGCGAATTGGCGATAAAAAGTCAAAGGCGAGAAAGATCGGAATCGAGAGATAAAATTGAATTGTCGCGTCGCGACCGATAGGCATGCACCTTCCACGTGCTCCAAGAAAACGTTTCAAAGAATACTATAGAAATTTTACTACGGAATCGTTTGTTACCGATTGCTGCCGATTTTTTCAGTTCGAGGGTAAACACAGCGAGATCGTTCCCTAAATCGCCGCGACGAAGATGGGACCAGACCGAGCTATGCGTTATCGGGCAGGTCTTGCATACGGAATTGTCACGGGGGGTTCGCGGCCACGCGCGGGGTTATCTCGCAGGGTCGTCGGATGGTGCCGGTGCGACGTCCGAGAAACTACTGAACGAGTGCCGCAGTTCTCTTCCCCGACTCGCCGGGTTCGGGCACGCTCCTCGGTTCGCTCTCGTAGAGAGACCGAACCGGCGCGGCGGCGGCAGCGGCGGCACACGAGCGCACACCACGGCGGGTTGGCGGCGGTGGCGGAGGCCAAGAGTGAAACCACCAACACTGTATCAACGGGACACACGACGCGACTCGTTCTACTCACACGGGCCCGCCGAAGCAGCATCCATCCCATCCCGCGCTCCGAGAAGAACTCCGAAAGAGTCGATTTGTTAATAGCAGTCGTCGCTGTCGGCCGTCATTGCGTTGTCGTTATCATCGTCGAAATTGTCATCGAAATCGCTTGCGTTGTCCTCGCCGTCCTGTTCCGCTCAGTATCAGCTGCATGTCCCGCTCGAGTCCCGTTCCAGAGTAGCACGCAGCACGCGACAGATCTGGAAGCTCGTTCGCTCTACGTTCGCTACCGCACCATCACCATCGGAACCATGACCACCACCATCCGTCACGCGCCACAACTTTTTCTGCCCTCTCGTCCTTTCTTTCTTTCTTCTCTTACAAACTAGTAAGCCTCTTCTTTGTCGTTAAGAACTTATCCTCTCACTGTCACTTGGCGTTTCTTTTTCTTTTTCCTCCTTTTACCTCTTTTGTCGCGATTTTTTCTATTCGTCTGTTTCCTCCTCATTCATCTTTGTTCCGCCCTTTTTGCATAAATCTAGTCCTTTTGACTTTTCTCTCTTCGACCGCGAATCGTCCTCCAATTATTCCAGATCTGTCGCACCCGAGAATTCTACTATCGTTCTATTCTCTCTTCCTCTCATCCTGCGATCGTAAAATAGAAGCGCCACAAGGAGTTACTACTCGTTGGCGGGAAGAAAAAGACGGTACGACGAAGATAAAGACCGTGAAGGACGTGCACGGCACCTGCGAATCTAAGAAGATAAATCACTCGGAAATTGTCTCTTGCATGCGCACCCGCATTAAGATTTCTCTCCACCGCCGTTTCTTTCTATTCTCGCTCTCTCTTTCTCTTTCAGTTTCTTTTCTGTCACCACCTCCTTTCGCGAGTAACTTCTTTTAACAAGATGGTTTTTGACGGTTTTTACACAATCGGCATTTATGCGCTACGATCAGGTGCTATTGCTGTTGCTATCGTTGTCTATGGATTGCGACGTCTCGTTTCCTTCGTCTGAGTCTTGTTTTTCCCATTCTCTCTTATTTGGAATCGAAAGTCGCCTAGGTCAAACGGTACGCTGGATGCTTCTACGAACAGAAAGCAGATCATTTTGCGGTTAAAAGGATCGAGTTTGTGTAATCGTGACGGTTAAGCTTGTTGCGTATTTCAAGTTCTTGCACAAGTGAATAAACTTCTAATAATTGTGTTCCGGGTGGTCGTCAGTAACTAATAGTCCATTATGTTGTATAATTTTATAATTACTCAACACTGATTTAGCTCTTTTATTGTAAAATATTTAATAAAAATATCGGAGAACGAAAATTTATAGACCGTTTAAAAAGAAAAAAAAACGAATTCCGGTTTATTTTATATTAGAGAACAATTTTTGATTAAATTAAAATTCTTATTCAGGGAAAAGAACAGAAGTAAAAAAAAGGAAAAAAATAGGAAATACATCCATGACTTCTGAATCGAAAAATATTACATATAATCTACAAGTTCATTTAAAGCAAAATGCGTGAGAAGAAGTCTGTGTGAATAATTTATAATTGAGTTGTATTCTTTTTCAAATTAACGTAAGATAACTAAATGGAGAGTGAAATACTCAATATTTATAATGTTGAAGAAAACTAGAAATACGTTATTTCTGTTTACAGAAAAAAAATAAAATTATTGATTTACAATTACAATTCTTAAAGTTACGATTAATTAAATTAAATACAATTTATAAAATTGCTTAATTAAAAATTACTAAATTATGAGCTCACATAATATTTAAAAGTAAAATTTTGAATCATAATATTGTTATGTATAAATAATAATATATATTTAATTTTTAAATATTACAAATTTTGCATAGATTTCTGTGTAATACGATACGCGGAATGTCGTTTATTTTATAGTAGTTTTAACATCTTTTTTATATAAAGTAATTTCCGCTAAATCAAAGTCCGGAATCCTGTAACAAGTGGAATTGCAATTTTATTCCGAAGAAATACGACGATTAAGGCAATGATAGAATCCGAAAAAGTATACGTGCGTTCGTTTGAACGATATACATCGATTGTTTCCTCACTCACATAGAAGATTATCACTGGGTGCAATCCAGAAGTGGAAATGTCTGCTTCTTACGTGCTCTCTTCCCCGGTTTGTAGAAAGATAATAGAGAGATACCTTTCATCGGGGGGAGGGGGGCAACGCGACAAACGCATTCCTGATTGTCTATATCTTTCACTTTTATGGCTACTCGATGAATTTATGGTACTGTCGAGTATGTCGTGAAAACAAGGGAAACAACGGGATAATACAGTGTGACAGATGTTGTAGGTACGGATTATGCGATACAACTCGAATTTCTGTTTTTCTTGTAAAAATATAAAAATATTTGAAGATTTTGTTTATGTTGCCTCACAACAATGAACGTTAAATAATCATATTCGGGCTACATACGTTAAAGTCAAAAGAAAGTGTGCGAGAGATTAGGTTTATTTTTTGTTTGTTTTTTATAAAATACGAAAGAAATATGTATAATAGATTATAAAGAATTTGAGGTTTCTAGAAATCTCATAGGTCTAACACGAAGTTATTCTAGAGACGATTCGCACATTCATTCGGGCTTAGTCCACAGACTCGGGTTCAATAGATCCTAAGGCAAGTTTTTGGAAATAGGATTTGGAGATTCGTCCATACCTCATATAAATTGAAATAAACATAAATTGTAGTATAGAGTTGAACACACACACAACACATGCATACACGTTGAAATATTACAATAATATCGTCCATACATAAAATATAATATTTAATATTGAATTTAAAAATTGTATATAATTTTAAATTAGATTTTATTCTAATAACATTTTTATTTAAGACGCGATTACGATTAAGTTCCAATTAATCAAGAATTAAAAGTTGTAAGAAATGATAGCATCTTATTTACATTAGATTTCCTCTATATAAAAAGCAACTTTGAGTTAGTTGAAGTTTATGCAGGTCGGTATAAAAAAAAGTACAGTATCTCCTCGTACCGCAGTTTTCACAAAACGATAAAACTGAACTATATATGTAACACGAAATTCAAGTGATGGAAAATATTTATCTGCAAACGGAATTATAATATTATTCGTATCTCACGAATACGAATATTTTTAATTTGTATATAAATGTAACAGAAAAAAAATTAAATTCGCCCAACGTGGGGCTCGAACCCACGACCCTGAGATTAAGAGTCTCATGCTCTACCGACTGAGCTAGCCGGGCTTACGACATCGTGGTAAAAAGTAGCTCAGTTGAATGTATTTAACTATGTTATTACATATAATTTTTCTTTGTATAATATTGAGAAAATTTACATATTTTATTACACGAAATAAATAATATAGTAAATAAATATTTACGCGGTATATATTATAAATGCATAAGAAAATCGTTAAATGCCAATCATGCATAAAATTCTCTCTAAGATCATAATCTATAATAGCATTATATGGCAGTTAAATGTAGGATTACATAAGTATTTGTAACGATGAAAGTATATTTCTCATTTAGCAATTCTATTTTAAGAATGTGTACTTTCAAATGTGGAGAGACATTAATTAATCAAACAGAGCTTTGACAAGTCGATATCCATGTCGAAAGTCATTTCTCTATCTCGAGCGTACAGCAAATATATTGTCACAACTGTCATTATTGTAAACTCATTTAATACACTGAAAAAAATATCTTAAATTAAATTAAAAAGAGTATACTAATTTGCATAACGTATCACGAGATATCTTTAATTTAATTAAAGATATCTCGTGATACGTTATGCAAATTAGTATATTCTTAATGAATCATGCGAAGTTCAAAAGTGCACGCGAATGAGCTACTTTATGAAAATTTTTAAGTATATAGGATGTTTTCTCATGTGCTTGTCATGTTTCTTCGACAGATCATCATTCCGCATAAACGGAGACCGCTTAATTAGGGGGCGTTATTGCGTTTATACTTTATTTATGCATTATAACAAGCTCGAAACTTTTTCGTCGATGATGTTATAATCTTTACCATGAACAAGGGCGTGACCAAACTGCAGCGGCAAATAAGTCGCATATGCAATGGCGCGGCATCTAATTTATGCAAATGCAACGTACATAAATGCAAAATTAAGTTCCACTTGTTAAAATATTCCGATTCAATATAATTTATTATCTATTATTTACGATGTGATTAGAATTGTCGCATGATAAAAATATGACGAATTATAATTAAATTATAATTTAGGAATATATTTAAGAATAATACATGATTAAAGAAAGAGAGAGAGAGAGAGAGAGAGAGAGAGAGAGATATGATAGGAAATTACGTTTGTCGCTTCAATCTCAAGTTCTCAACTTTAGGAATTCTCTGGAGATATAACGCAAATAAATAACACAATTACACCATACATGATGCTTGTGTACAATTTTCTATTATGATAGAAAATATATTTGTACATTAACATATATGTATTAAACAACTCTACATATCACAATTTATGTTCATTTCAATTTATGTGGGGCAAATTTTTAAACTTTTATTTCCAAAAACAGAGAGTACACTTTATATTTGTTTTGTTTCTGTTTTCAATTTTAAGTAATTGTTCGTACTTTTTTAATACGAGAAATTATTTATATTAAACTCCATCTATAAAGAATGAAGACATAACAGCTAATATACATATTTACATAAAGTACAATAGTATCCATCTAAACGTACTCACTATATTTTCTGATAAATCCAATAGTTGAATATATACTGTAAAGACATCTGTAAGAATAAAAACTATTGTCTATTCTGAAAAATTAATATCTTTTCCAGTTAAATAATAGAATTATATTTTATTATTTTTTTTTAAGAGTAGCTTGTCTCTCATACATGCATAAAATAATATGAACTGTATATTTGTTAGATACATACACTGAGGAAAATGTTTGGTTGGTTTAATTGATTGAAAACGGACGAATCAAAATTTTTTATTTAAATCTACTAGAATTCTAGTTGAAATAATCAAAATTTTGATTGATATAATTAGAATCTTCTGGTTTATCCATTTTCAACCAAACATTTTCCTCAATGTAAGTGATTTCTCAGTGGAAATCACACACACATACAAAGTAAAATTAAAATAAAATTCTAATATTCGTAGAAACATTTTTCTATCACACTGGACGCATTTCTCGCATAAACTTTTATGAAGAGATCAAATTTTATGGGGGTATGCTAATTAAATCTCATCCAGTTTTTCACTCGCTTGTTTTTCTCGATCATACGTTCTTGAAAGATAATTCAGCATCGTCCGCGAAAGTTTCTGCGCCAATGGGGTGCCGGGATTTTATAGTTTAATAATAGAGCGGCGCGCGGATAGAGTGTTTGCTTATCGCATCCCTGATTTCTAACCGAAGACGCCGTCGTGCGCGGTTTATAAGGTAGGAATGGAATGGCCGAAGGAAATAAGATAGAAAAAGAAAGCAAAAGCGCAAAATAAGATGCAACAAGAAGACGTTATCGACGAGCGGAGGCGATGGGGTAGGTGGCTCATCCCCCCGGACGCGAATAATCAAAGGATAATTTGAGCCGGCGGGCGATCTCATCGCGTATTTCGTATGTTTACTAAGTACACTGTGCTTCATAGTTATATCCGATAGCTTAGAGCTAGAAGGTTCACGATGCTCAGCAGCTTTCAAGAAGCGATATATTTTCTGATATAAATTGAACAAACAGATAAATAACATTAGAATAGTTTTCGTCGCAAATAATAATTAATGAAGCATTCATACATTATCAAGATTAATATGCTGCATGGATATTTTCAGTTCATATTAATTATTTACATTGATATCAGTAATTGACACTATGTGACATCGTGAATAATGAAAGGTGCGTAAATGTATTATAGCATTATGTGCAATTTTGGATTATTTTTGTGATTATGGGTTTTTATAATAATTATAATTTTTCGATGATAACAAGTGAAAACGTCTGACTTACGTAACTTTATCAAATAAAGATACGTAATCGTATATACGTATGAACCTGATGATATTCAACATGATGCGTTATGCTCATGCATATATAAACTTTTTTTACAGTATCTGTAACTAGGGTTTCATTTCACTCAATAAAGATAAACGTAGTAACGACTGACAATCAACGATAAATTTCCTTAATGAGTATGAATATTAACTTCGAGAAACGCGTATGATATTAATGCGTATGATATTAATGCATTATACATTATTTACTGATTATCGTTGGACAGTTCCTAAGTGTCAACTATGCATAACGATATATTTTTGTATTAGTCACTAAGTTAATATTTCATAATATACTTACATCATATTTTTCCTTATCGCATATATATTCTGTATTCGTATTTTTATAAGTTATATAAATTTAATTACTTCTATAAGTTTATATGATTTCTCATAAACATAAAAAAAATATAAAGCAATTATTACAAAGCTTTTTTATGTCATGAAATAATGTCACAATTTTTAAATGAATTAATGTCGTTTTATGAATTGATATTAATATTTAATATTAATTATTTTATGCATTATTATTATAATTAGTACCGTTGATATTAATTATACATTTGTCCCTGTGAAATGATCATATATCAAATATATCAGACATTGTTTCCAAAAGTATTGCTATAATTGAAAATTCTGATTAAATGAGGAAGACGGTGAGTAATCGGAAAAAAAATAAGAAAGATTCCCTCCGTGAAAGTTTGTTGAAAGCTCCCTGCGTAAATGGTTAAAAGAGCCTTCATAGACATAGGTATCACGTAGGTACACACTATGGTACGTACGTAGACACAAGCATACACAAAGTGGATGGGCGTAATTCAATGTGCTCCAGGCGCGATTTTTATTTCTATTCGTTCGTAATAAACGATTATCGTAATAACAGTGATTACGCGGTCGATTCACCTGCGCGACTTTGAAGTCGGAACACACGGGGCATGCATGCTGGAGTAAGAAGATTAACCCCTTAACTGATTATCCTCGCCCGATTTTTTTGATAAGGAACCATCGGCCCCGTTTCCTTCACGCGAGGAAACATCTCGATACAATTTAGACGATCCGTTTTATGGTCACTTTCGCGTTTGCATGTCTTTGGACCTTCCAGCACTTCTGGAAAGATACTTACAGAAAATTAGATACTTACTATTTATTTTTATTTTTGAAATATAAATTTAAGATCTATTTTTCTATAAGAGAATTGTTTTTTATTAAAAATTGATTTTGTTAATAGAAATTTTATAAATTAGGGCCTACAGAAAAACGTGCAAAACCTTACATGAATGATTTAAATATAGCATACTCTTGGCCGAGTTTTTTTAAAAGATTTCATTTTGAATTAAATATTTCTCACAATCATTGATTTGAATAGTCCATATTATTTACATTTCTTATCTCGAAGCAATTTTTTAACCTCTTTCAAAAGAGTGTTATTTGTGCTACTTTCTTCTGACATTTGCGCATAAATGCTTTCAGAGAAACTACTTTGTTATCTATTTATCCAAGTTCCTTTCTCCAATTTGCATATGGCTATCGGAATCAATATGTAATTTCTTATTATTGATCAAGATAAGATTTAGGATTAATGCATTATTAAATAAATAATATGCATAAAATAATACAGAATCACTCATTTTCGGAAACTTTTAACTTACTCAAACCTTTAATTTACTCAAGTGTTTACGTAATTTTCAAGACAATAGTTTCAAGATAATTTTTAAGAAAGTAAAGTTTTTTTTTTATCTCGATTATATCCAACTTCTATTCTGTGAATCGTATATCAGTGTTTACACTGTCGCATTAGAGTCGCATTAAACTCTATTTTTGAATAGAATCAGAGTGTCGTAAAAAAGCAAGTTGTCGCGCGCCGGTACCTTTGGGAAAGTCTTAAAAAGGGTAGCCCGATTCCACCACAAAGATTTCGTGTCCCCGGGAAGCTCGGATACTCTGCGCGTCCCACAAACGCCACACAAGTCGAGGATCAGATATTGTTTGGCCGTCGACTTCTCTTGCAACCTATGATGGATGAAACCAATTGATCAGAGAAACGACCGAGTAACGCTATGTCGTACGCTGGAGTCGGCTGCGAGTGGTTCAAAGATTTTCGTAATTTTTTGAAATCCAATTACACCTCGTTACTTCATCTATGGTCACGAATGACTCGATATGATTAGATTAATAATGAGCGAATGAAAGTTATGGCAAAAGGGATTCGAGAGTAACTTTCTATTTGAACAAAAAAAGAGTGCGTATCGTGAATAGAAAAGGGTGAATTCGAAATATCAAGATTTTTTTATTGAGCATTTTCAAAAATACATTACGTTGTATCATATCAACAATTATTTTTTATGTAACTTCCATCTTGGTATTTAAATTGGTGTATAATGTATTTTTAAATTATTTAAAACAAATATTAAATTTAAAGTAATGAGTGAAAATGAATTTATTGCATAAAAATTTTGTAGAAAGAAAGTATAGAGTTCCAGCGGGAAAATTTTTTTATTCACAGTTTGGTTACGCACAATTCTTTCTCTCTCTCGGTTAATACGAAATCCTGCCAGTCTTCAAACGTACAAAATGTCTTGTGTCGGATAAGATCGGTTGGGGCTGTGTCACCGAAAGGGAGAGGTGAGGGTGGCCAGCACGATCATCTCGAAAAAACAATTCCCGTGCCAACCCCTTCACCGTGATTAATGTATGCAAAGATAGCGCGTTCGGGACCGAAGTCACGTATTAGTTTCAGGAAGAGATGGGCGAGAAGGATGAACGGAGGAGAAAATAAAATGCTCACACTCGACCCGTTCATTATAAATGCCCCTGTGTGTCCATTGTCGAGGCGCACTAGGTGTGCTCAAGGGACCTGTAAACTCTTTCGGGAGGTAGCAGGGAGATGGACTCCGTAGGACGCCGCTCCCTCACGACGTGCAACGGGTCCGATTTTTTGGGGCCGGACGGTAGATGCGGTTCACTGATAAGGATTGTGAACGCCGATTTCTCGGATCGACGCTTGTAAGCCTATGCGCTTACTGGCATGATCTCTATAACAGTTGAACGACCTTTGATTTAGTCGATCAAAATTAGACAGCCACATTTAATTCTAAATTATATGATAATATCTTTCAATTTCATTTTGATAGGCTGTTAAGTTTGCCATTTGTCTTTTCCTGCACAGCATTTTGATTATATTATGCGTTATGATATCGTTAAGAAAACACGAAAATTATATCTCGAATTTTTGGTAATAAATTTCACATTTTATCGTAAAGTTTGTATATTTTGATATTAAAAATTAATGATTAATTTTTCACTTGAGAAAGCAGTTTTACATTTTTCAAAATTTGCCATAACTAGATAATATTAATTTGTTATTAATTATTTTTAATTTTATTTAAAAAAATAATTCCACGTTTCTTCGAAAACTTTGAATGACGGACTGATTTCTTTGCAGTGGCCGATCATTACATTAAAAAAAATCATCTTCAACCGTGTATTTAACTTAATCTTAGAAAGTAGTGTTTTCTGTTTCCTGAAAAACTCTTGAGTTCCAACTCCTCAAAGTCGACCGACGCGGAGATCATCGTCGCTATTCGATGGCAAGCACAATCTCGGTCCGCGAGATTGATTAATTGAAGGTTACGGGGTTCAGAGCGTTAAGTGGTTCACCGAAATCTTCCTCTTAGAGATCTTGACATCGGGAGCAACCGGCACGAGAGAGGGAGGGCCGCGTGCGTGGAATCGGAGCCGGTCGGAGCTCGGGGCGGAGGATAAAGGGAAAAAAAAGATGAGAAAAGCCGAAGAAGAATGCGACCTCGGCCAGTTACCGCTTTTTCGTGTCAAAACACGACACTAATGCATCATTAAAGAAACGCGCCCCTATCGTGTCGGCATAGCGCCGGCCACGGAGACACCTCATAATCGATCGGCTTACGTTTTTCTTTCGGCTCACGGAACTCCCTTCGTTGGATTTACGGCTTTTTTAACGACGAGTTGTAACTTACAATTTACTGAAACTCTTCGTTAGGAAACTTCTCGCGAGGCTTGCTAAGCGTGGTTCTCCAAGCAACATTTAATATTGATCGCAACAAGTCGCATTAACAGCAAACTACAGTTAAATAATCTATGAAATTTTAAAGCGATAATAAGTAGAAATAATTGATGGAAGGAATCATAGTTCGATAGGGTTTTTTAAGGTACCGATGATAAATGACGATTGAATTGCATACATTTATTTAAATTATCATGCGTTATCAATCTGTATGGATGATATAGTCATTCGAGAACAATGAATCATAGTGTCTAGTTTTTGAACTCTTATATCTATGTCTTTATCAATTAACTAAAGTGTCGGTTTCTTTGATAATTATAGCTTTTGTATCTTATAATAATAGGTCCTATTACATAATTGTAATCAAGTCGCAAAAACTATAAATATTATATTGAAAAAAATGATTTATTAAATCAACAAGAGGATCCAATAAAAATGATCGTTTAATGGATAAATAATTGAACAGTTATATAAAGTATTATTGTAATATAGCAAATGTTTAATAACATCACATCGTTTGTCAATACATTGCTATATTTTTATAATCTCGAGGACACAACTGCGTCAATGTGCAAGTATCTGGAAAATATAATAATCAACGTCGAGAAGAACAAAGTTTTGCGATAATTCATGCACGGATGGTTAAGATATTAAATAAGTGAGATGGGCGCACACCTCGTGGAGGCAGGGCTTGGCAGCCAAGAGGTTAAATGACAAATTGATGCGCCGTTAAATTGGAGGGCGAGGCAATACAGGTAGATGCAGTCGGAGATACACACTCGTAATTTCTAGGTACACCCGGACCATTCGAGCTCGGGCTCCGCCGAATTTGCGTTGCCCCGGGCCGCGATCGTTGTACGTACGTCGCAGTTTCTAAATTAGGTTCAACTCGCACTGATTGGACACCGGCGCAGAGCGCGGAGAGTGAGAGCAAGTCCCTCAGCCGATCTCTCTCGCGGGTGGACCGATCGACGATTTATCGCGGCCTGATCGACGATTATTAAAGTCAAGTGCGCCCGAGATCATGTAGCATGCGCACCGATTTGCATGTTACTAACCACCCACCTTGTTTGTACGCTCGCCACGCTTGGCTCTTCGAGTTGCTAGCGCTGATTTATCATTTCGCACGTATGCAGTATTTAACAATCATCCTCTTATTACGATAATTCGCTGGTATATTTATTGGAAAATATTGCTGTGATTTTGCAAAATTAACTGTTTTCTTTCTATCTTTTCTTTCACTTAAAAGTCTCATTATATTTTAATACTTGCTTCACATAAGAATAAATCAATATAAAATATAAATTCAAATTAACTATAAATTTAATCTAAAATTGTACAGTAAGTTCTTAAATTTTTTTATAAAGTATGGAATTTGATTATCGATACACTAGCTTGTTTATGCAGATTAAGTAAATCAAGGTTAATCGTGTCTGTCAGCACTTTAATAATTTTCATTGATCATTTACTTGTACGGGACTTTATCGCCGTTCGATCGGCGATTATTGAAATCGAGTACGTGCGCACCTTGAAAATTACCCTGCTACATGTTGTTAAATTACGTATTAAACTGCGTGAGATTTTGCAAGTGGGAAAATATCCGGGGCCAAAAAGAAAAGAAAAGAGGTTTTCGTATTTTACTTAAATTAATATTCCTCAAGTGTAGCGCACTTGAGGCGTTATGTAACACGGATGTTTACCATCAGCATAAGTGAATTTGTTTATCGTATAAATCAGGATTATAAGAATAAATAAGATAAGAAAAAATGATAAAGTTCTTCGCTGTATAAAATGATATTGATAATATAATGATAAACTGTCATAAATTTATTTAACGAAGTATAATCAAATTAAAAATTTTACATATTATTTTACACGGAAAAATCTGGCTCAATTTTTAGATATTTCAGCAGAACCGTTTTTTTTTTTAATATTATGTAGTTTTTCTAATAATAATAATTAATATTATGTAATTATATCTATTTTTTAAAAATAATATATATTAAAAAATTTAATCTTTTAAATCTTTTTAATATTTCTTTCTCTTTCCTTGATTTATTTAATTGTTTTTATTATGCAAAAAAAATTTTTAGCATCTCAGTACAGTGATTTTCCATTTTTGTAGACACGACATGCAATAGAAAATTTATAACGCTTGTTGGCAAGTTGTTAAAATTTCAAATTAGTTTTTAATTATGTTATAATAAATCTTAATACTATTGAGAAATAAAGTTTTCTTTTTTTTATGTTGCATATCGAAGATCCATAAAGATAAGGGAAGATTACGTAGAAAATTGCAGGATGTTATCCGTCGACACTTTTGCTTTTCGTCGAAAAGTGACTAAGAATAGCAATCTGTACGAGTTGATCCCTTTCAATTCATATCGAGTCTTGAAATCGCGTTTCATTGAGTGTAAAATGACATCTGGCCAAGATAGAAGCAACAACGACGCATTGGCTTCGTAAAACGCAGCCGGTCTCATCGTGGTGTTCTTAGGGTCAGTGATGTCGGTTAATCCTAATTACGGTTAACCAAACGTTCTGTATGTACAGGGTGTCTCACATTCATCTTCTTTTATTAATTAATTTTTCTTTTAGAACTTTTGAAAGATTTCGAAGAAGTTTTCATAAGTAAATCCAAATATTTGTCAATCATTTCACAACGATAAATGTTTTATTTTTCTGTAGCGAAAGAATACTCAAGTAATGTAAAATATCTTTGTGAGAGAGATAATAAGCTCATTTTTTTAGATATAGGCAAATAATAAATTTAATTATTTGATGAATGGGTAGAGTCAATTAGGATGATAGGTATATTTTCAGTGTGCACTGAGAGAAATGTTTTGTATGAATAACCAAAGTTTTATTGCTGACACAAAAACTGTTTGTTAATATATGACCAATCAAACCATTGATTATCAAATATTAATTTGTTGAATTTACTAAATGAACTAATAATTTGATGATACAAAACTGTTATGATGTTTATAGATCTTCTGTAGTTAGAAATAGAACATTTTATTACCAATACAAAACAATTATATAAGAATAATACATATCTCTTACTTTTTACAGAATAAAATTATGTTTGGCGTTTTTGAACTTCCTTAGCTTAGCAAAAGTATATGGATTTAGAGCAACTAATTATTAATTGCTTTGAATAAATGGTTGTTACTATGATTGTCGCCACGATGTGGCGAGAAATGCACAAAATTAGTCTTTAATCGTTCCGGCTTTATACTGGTAGACGTCGAATTTCTTTTACGAGAAGACACGCCATCTCTGACAGCTCCGCGAAATGCTCCTTGCTCAATCTTAACAGATTATTTTGTTGAAATGACTAAAAGAATACTTATTTTATAGTGGCAACCAAATTTTACATTGTTATTTACAAAATATAAGTAACACCAAATAAATTTGTACTGTTAAATAAAAAAAATTTATAATATTTTGTTCATCTAACAAAAAATATTGTATTTTACTACTTTAACAAAATAATCCAATGATAATCAGCCATTTGTGAATAATTCTTTTTTTTTGTTACCATCACTATATCTTTTTTTCTCGTTGTATTTTTTAGAATAGATCGTAGTTTTTATTTTGACAGACTTATTCAAGTATATATAATACATATATTCAGATATTGAATTTCATCAGAATCAGAAATTTATGATATTGAATTTATCAGAAATTAAAAATTTCCGAAAATAAATTATTGTATTTTTAAATAATTATTATATTTTAAATAATTTTTAAATACTTGAGCAATTGTTCAATTACATCTAAAATGAATTAACACATGAACAGCATCGTTAATTCTTTGGCCAGCCTGTACGCGCCTTGATGCGTTCGACGAATTGCGGGTATCTTTTATCCCATCAACGCGCGAAAATAAAAAGAGCAAAAAAAGCGATGCGGATAATCGCCGTTGACACTTTCTCTCATAACAAGTGATTCAGAATCACGGGGAGGGAATTAACGAGCGACAATAAGATAATTGGCATGCGTATATAATAAATCAGCATTAGAAGAGATATTAATTAAGACACTCGGATTAGAAAAATCTATTTCTGTCTTAGACTGAGTTAAAGATTTATCTTGATGTAATTCTAGTATCATATATTACGCCGAACAATTAACGTATCGTGATGATATCACAAATTTTAATTAAAAGATTATTTCTCATAAAATTTCTTATAAAAAAAGATAAATATCGTGATAAATCTAAATTAATGATATTTAATGTACAAACCAACTGTCTTTGTATCACAGATAAAACAAAATTACGTTAGAGAGTAAACACATTCTTAAGTGCTTCTTCAAGTCAGATATTCTCGTGTCAGATATCATCAGGGATGTTTTTATGGTATTCCTCGAGATATAAACTGCCTTTTATCGGAATGCAGTATGAATTTCCTGTACTTCTCTCTTTTGCACGCTTCTGAATTAATTTGAGATATGCTCGAGTGATATGCGCAAAGGAAGGATCTAATTAAGGACGAACTGGATCACGGCTATTCGATTCATCGAAGATCTCGTGTCAGAATCGTACTCCAATTATTTACACGTGTTTCATAGCTCATTTGCTTGCTCGCCATTTCTTTCTATTTATTTTCTATTATATAATTAAGCACAAAACTTCAAAACGACATATCATTGGAATACATAAAAAATTTAATGAATTTAAAGATATTGTAAAAAGATTTTTTACATTTATACTCATGTAATTAAGTAATTATCTCTATTACTTTCTGAACTTTGAGACATGTCAGTTAGGACTTCTCATTATTTTTTAAATTTTATTTTAATGTACAGCCTATATTAATCGTTGAATCATCATTAATTGTACTATGCATTGAAGTGTGAAAATATGCATTTGTCTTTGCTTTCTATAAATGGAGTTATACATAAATAATTTTTTGTATTTAAAAATGCGAACAATTACTTCATTTAAACAGAGATACAAACAAAACATCCACAGTTTGCTAACGTGAAAGGAACCGATTCTTTGATAATTTTTGGAAATTTTGGGGTTATCCCCACATATCCCACATAAATGTAATATGTAGAGTTGTGTAAAATCTCTATTTTTATTTTTATATTTTTATGTGCAAAGAAATCGAATTGTTTTTCCTCTTATAATTTGAAAGAGATACCATGTATAATTTACGTTAAAGAAAATTATATATTTCTATATATTCCTGGAAATAGTTTCTTAATAAAATAGGACGGGAAAAACCGTGAGAGGAGGATATTTACGGTGAAAGTTATATGTTTGGACAGGGAGGAATGCTATGTTCTCCATGATATGATCGTAAAGTCCCTCGAATTAGTCCGCAAGCTTCGCCACAGAAGATGATATTAAAATGCAAAACTATTATCTCGCGTGTAAGATCTACCCTCGATGAAAGTTGCGGCGCTACCTGCTTTAATCTTTCGAATATGTTTTTACTTGAATATGTTTTTTACCAGAGAAGGAAACCTACATGAAAATCGCAGATTGGTATCAGCAGAGGAATTCCTCGCAAATAACACTGAGAAAAGCTCAACTACATAATTTATTAAACAAACAATGAATTTTAGAGTAGGAAAGAAATTAATAATTATATATAAGAGTAATAAAATTACAATTACTAATCAGTAATTCAATTTATTCAATTTATATATAATTATACGAATAAAAAATTAATAGTGATATAGATTTTAATGTTAATTTTGATCCAATGATGCGTATAAACAAATGATGCAAATAGCCTTAAGAATACAATATTTTTAAAAATAACGTATATATATATATATATACAATTAAATCATCACAGAATAATATTTGAAGTGAAATATTTTACATACATTTTCTTACGAAAGTATAAAAATGAGTGTTTTATAAATTTATATATCCATAATGGATCTTTGCCGATATTCGAACGCCGTTGTCATTGATTCAATATAGGTAGCTCATGTATAAAGTACAAGCCTGTCGCGACACTTAATGTCAATGCCGTGTTTGATAGATTATTTTACTGGTTAAGCTTCTTAACACGTTCGGTCGCATACTCCACTTCCGATAATGTCAAGATATATCATCGACAATCCACCATAAGTACATAGTAGTTGTGCTAAAGTAATATTGAAATAATTAAGTCTTTCTCCCTAACAGTGGTTTTATACGGAAAGAACGATTTTGCAAACTTGGCTTGCAATTACTGCGCAGATCTGAACCTATATACTGAACAAAAACGAGACTATTTTATTAGTATTTTAATCAATAATAATTTATTAATATTATATAATAACTAATTTAATATTAACTAATATCAGTACTTGATAATAATCTATTAACTAACATTAATACTTGGTAATAACTAGGCAGATGTCTAACGCAAATTATACATATTTTTACTAGAAAAAACTGCTTCAGTCACTGACTGAAAAAACTCTATCAATTTCTTATTCATTTCCTATGCAATGTTGATACAACTAATGAGAATTATACTACTAGACAGTCATTGGACAGGAAAATCACATACATTTTCATCAATGTGTATCCGCAACAAAATTTTAGATCTTTCAGTAAAATTATTCTTTCCGTGCATAAATCATTTCTTTGTAGCATATAACATATAAAACCAATTTTTTTTAATTGAATTTCAAATTTCTGTAAAAATGCAAGGTTCTTAAGATATGTAATGACTTTTGCATATTCGCCGTAATAATTTATGTGATTATTTGTTTTTAAACATCGAATGATATGCGACAAGCGAAAGGACAGCTTTCCCTTTCGCAGATAGTCCCTCGAGTAGAACATGAACCTTCCCGCACACAGACTGTCCGTTCATTACCAGGCTTCGTTTTCATCCCGCAGGCTTGCACGGCGCCGAAACTCGGTCGAACTCATTGAGCCACGGCGCATGTAAATTTATTCCATTGAGGTGTGGTGGCCGCGTGTAAATCGCACATGGACAGCACTGATGTTTTGACGCCTCCGCGTATGTTATGTGCCCAGTTGGTCGCATCCACCTTTCTTAGTTCATGTTGATGGTGAACGTGCTGCGGATCGCTTTTGTTCTCTCACCGAGACGAGAGGGAATAATTTCGATAGGTTGGCAGAGGTGTAAGAGAGGCGCGGTGAAGCTTTGCGTGTTCCGTCACGTCTCTCGAGGGAATTCGACGCCCTTTCTTCGTTCTCTTCAACATTGGCTCGCGACGGCACTTGCGCTCGCTCGCACGCTCGGAAGAAACCGCACTTGGGTGGCGCACGCGAGGTCGAGAGATCGAGATACTCTTTGTTCACTGCACCGCGGGTCTCGCGGCAGCGTGGGTTATTAACGTAACAATTGAGCGGTCTGAATACAGGGCAGTTAACGGGGTTACGTTTAACGTGGGGCGCTGAATCCTGTTTTATGGAATTAGAAGACCGATAACGTTAAATTACTAGGATTTCGAGATATTTGACTGACATCTCTCGTGCTAATGAAATGATCGAAAATTATTTTAGACAGCGATTGAAGGTGATCAGGAGAAAATCAGAAGTCTTTCATTTTTAACTAGATTTTATTCTTATTGTAATAAAAATAAATTTACGTCCCTAATAAAATTTATAAAAGAAGATGAGATATTTAAATCATAGTATTCTGATTACTTCTTAAATCTGTGAGCTATTGGAATTGTCATGACAATTGATGTTCGTTATTGCCATAATATCCATTTGCTGGCACGTAGTAATTATTACAATCAAGATATACGCGGACAAACTTAATCATCTGCGCGCTCACCTAGACCGTTCTTAACCACCCGGAAGCGAATTTTTATTACTATGCTTCTTTCACATTAGTTATAATTATATACAAGGTGTTCCAAGTGTTGCGTTCTTTCTTTTCACAATAGGTATTTTGAGTATAACTGAAGGATCTCAACATATTTGCTTATCTTGAAGAAAAATATTTCCTTCTATTTCATTGTATCAATAAATACAATTATTCATAAAATCAATATTGTCTGTTAATGATAAGTTATTCCATAACATTTTATTCGACATCATTGTTGCTCTTTTAATTAATATAATTAAATTTATATAAATACAAATATATAAATACATAAATATAATTTATATATTATACAAATATATAAATTTAATTTGGGTATACTAAAATTTTTACATTATATCGACAACATTATAACTATAAGTTTTCCTATTTCTCCACAGAAAGAAAATTTTTGCTGAGTGATTAAAAATTTTGTTGAATACACAGATCTGAAAATAATTTTTTATTGAATCATCAAAATAATTATGTTTGAAACTAAAAAAATGATGAGCAATGCTTAAAAAAATTTTGATACTATAATTTGATATAATAGTAATTAGTTTGAGTTTCTAACAAAATTACTTTGACGATCCGACAGAATTATTTTTAGATCTGTATAATCCAGCAAAATTTTAAATCTTTCAGCAAAAATCGTTTTCTCCGTGTTTGAAGACTATTAGAGGGAAGTATATTTCTTTATGGCCCCTCCCATAAGAAAGTGCGCAACATCCAAGACACCTCGTATACAAGTAGCCTCCGAGCGAGGAAGATCTTCAATATCGCAATCGTGAGCAGCGGAGATGGTGTTAATGCGGACCCCCGTGGTTAACGCGGACCCCGCCAGAGTAATGCTTTGGCGAGGCACTGAAATCCGGTTCAGTGGCTTCTTTGCACGCCACTCCATGCCATTTTATATCGTTTTTATTAAACTTTTAAAGGACGAGGCGGTATAATGCGGCAGTCCCTCCCCCCCCGCCGCGGTCACACATCCACCCCCGTAATATATGTAACTTTCGGTCGTGATTTTCATCCATTTAGCTTGTAGTTCATAAAATCGCTCACTAGATTTGAAATCACGACAAGCAGAACGACCGTGAAATCTGTCGCCGCGATACTTTCTTTTACTCCTAATTGTGCATTCGAAGTCGTTGAACGTTTGATCGGAATGTGCTATAAAACTGATAGTTTCGATAATTAACCAAGATATCGTTCTGAAATCGGTCGAGGCTTCAAAAATCTGGATAATTAAAGTCGCATTCTGCCGCCGTATGTGCGATTACCAGAGGGAATCGGTATTATATGTATTATATGTAGATATTGCCTAGATATACTTATACAATTGGAAGACTCATCTATGTATACGTGCATTCAGCATATGTGCGTATTTGTTTATTTACCAAACGTTTATTTACTCTACGCGGATCCACGCTCGTACACGCAGTGGAAAAACGCAGAAGCAATCAGATACATAAGTATCTGTATAAATTCTAATGACTCTGGATATCCAGATGCATCTGTAAATCGGAGCGTTTACACGCGTCTACTCTTGATTAATATCCTATTTGTCGGATTTCCTATCGATTGGATCTTTTTACGAAGAGATTAGAATTTCAAGTACACTCACATTAAAGTCAGTTTCTACCTTGACGTGAATTTATTTATCTTTACGATTTTTTTAACAGGAATTTAGTTACTAAAAGAGAAAGAGAAAGAGAGTATGTGTATTTGTTACATAACTGTAATATAATTTATGTTCACTTCAATTTATGTGAGATAAAAAATCCCGCTTCCAAAAATTAGAATGTTTTTATCTTTATTAACTCGTAAAAATTCGTGTGGGGATCAAACTGACCTAGATGCATGAACATTAATATAGGAACTGCTGTTTATTGCTAAAATTTTTAAGTGTTATCGATGCTATTTTGCATATGTTTCATTACATTTTACCGCAAAATTTATTATAAATTTTATCATGTTTAGCGATAAACGTGGGACAATTTAGTAACCTATCAATTATTATCGTAAAGATAGGAATTTTTTAAACATACAAAAGAATGAACTATATAATAAATATTACAAAGCACATTGCGTGTAAATCAAGTGACGCGCTAGCGTCGCGACGCCAAATGCATAAACGGCTAGGAGAGATATATAACAGAAACACCATTTTATTATACATAATAAAAACGTATCTAGAATCTCATTGTGTTATTTATTCTTATATAATTAATCATGTAGCAACTTCCAAAAATAATGCATTGCTCTATTTGTTATAATATGTATATATAGTATATATTTTATAAAAAGATTATTTCTACACTTTATATAACGCATATTTTATATAAGATAAGTAAGTAAAACAGACTAAGCAAATATTATACTGTATAATACATATTAAAATTTTAATATTAGAATACCTGAATATTAATTCATTGTTGATTTTTTATGATTAATTCTCTGAACTATTCGAATCCTTAAATTATGCTTTACAATTCATTTTCTATTCTTGAAGATAATAGCTCAGATTTAAATTAAAAAATTTTCAGAATTTATTCGTCGGACCTTAATATTTGAATCATTCGAATGTTTTTGAGTAACAATAATTATTTCGAATAATTTGAGTATTATAATATTTGAATATTTATAATCGTAATACAAATATCATATTAGATGTATAAAAAATGCATATGTCGAAAAATAAATATGTCAAAAAAATTCAACTATTTGTGATGTACATAACAATTAATTATTAAACGGTATGCTAATGGATGGTATGGAAAGTTGATATTTATTCGTCAAACGTAGCAGTTCATTGTTTCTGTTGACAATTAGTTGAAACTGCTGATGCTTCTTCACATATTGGCTTTAAAATTTATTGGAATCTCTACTGTATCCTATTCAAAATTGAATCTGCAAATATAAATGAAATAAATAACAGATTAAAAAGTTGGAATATATAGTTGTGATTAGTACTACAAAGTTAAATTTCTGACTCTCTCAAGTACATTATTTTATAATCGCATCAAAGCTGGATTTTTTATTATTTAAGTATTTAAAAAATCGAACGTTCAACATCTCTCTCTCTCGAATAGTATTGGAAATAAAAAATGCTTGACTCCAAAATTACTCCAATAGATAAACTACCTGAACAGCTATCAAGTATTAAATATTAAGTACTACGTATATTTTATTAAAGTAAATTATAGTGAAAACATTATAATAAACTTGTATTATTTGATTTTGATATCGACTAAATGGAATTACTTAACTGAAATATTGATAAAATTTATGAAACACTCATTTTAAATATCAGAGAGTCAAAGTTTTATAATTTTTATGATAAACAAATACTCTAAATATTTGATTTCTTATATGTTTGTTATATATATGAGTGCACAATAAAGGAGCGACTAAAGGAGGATAAAACAAAAGTATTTGTATTATTTACCGTTGTCATTTTTTCAAATGCGATTGATATGACTATCAATCTGATGAGAAGTTACTCGTTATTTTCTTCCGATTCCGATTGATGATTCGTATTCATGTCATTTTCTCCAGTATTTTTTTTAGTTTTTTTATTTATGCCATGTTTGGATAAGTGGTTCGCTAAGTCATCTACTTTATCTTTAAGTATGTCAAACTTGTTACAACAAATCTTGCATTGTACAATGTCATTTGATGTATTCAATTTTTCGAAATTTTTCGATACCCACGAATGTTTAAATTTGTTTCGTATTTTCTCGATTATTAATGGATGTTTTCGTTTCATATGTCCCTTTAACATGCTTGCACAAGATCCATATGTAAGGGAAGAATTACAAATTTTACATTTTGAAGCATATCGTCCTTCTCTTGTGAAATATTGCCATATTAAGCCACTTTGGTTATTTTGTTTGTTTATTTCTTTGTCAGGACATATTTGATGAGCATAAAATAAATGTGCTTCCAATTGAAAATGGTTAGGGTTACTATATTTTTCATGGCAAATGTTACACTGTACCCTATGATTCTGAAATTTACTATAATGTTGCCATATCCAACTTTTCGTTTTCGTATCTCTTTGTATGTTGTTTTCTTCAGTACTCTTTTTAGTTTTTTTATTTAAGCCATGCTTGACCAAATGGCACGCTAAATCATCTATATCATTTTGCAATACATTAAACGTGTAACAACAAATCTTGCATTTTACTTTATCATTTGATGCGTTTAATATGAAATGTGCCGATATCCAAGAATGTTGAAATTCTTTTTGTATTTCTTCTAATATTTGTGGATGTTTACATTTAAGATGATTCTTTAACACCCCTGTTAAATATCCACTTGAAAGAGATGTATCACAAATCTTACATTTTAAAGTGTACCTTTCTTCTTCTTCTGTGAAATAACGCCATATCGGACCGTGTCTGTAATCCATGTCTTCATCACGAAATATTTTATGAGCACGAAATAAGTGTACTTTTAATCTTAATGTGCCGCATGTATTATAAGAACAAATCTTGCATTGGATTTTTGCATTTCCTAAAGTATTATAATAATTCCGTATCCAACTACTTGACTTATTTCTTTGCAGTGCCATCACGTCTTCACAGTATCTTAGAGTGTGTATTACTAAACATGACAATGTCTATACCATAGGGAAATGTTCGACGAAGATCGAAGAGTGACATGTGAATTTAGTTAGAACATAAATATTGATGATTTGAACTGATATAGCCTAAACCGAGGGCACAGACTCTTGCAAAAAGCATAACGCATAAATCATAAGATGAATCCAACCAGAGTCCTTTATTTCATGGAAAGGAAGGAAATGAAGGACTTTGATTGGTTCGTTTTCTTATGCATTGTACGTTATGCGTTATGCAAATGTTTGTGCTCTTAACTTAAAGCCTTGTGTCCGATATAAAAATTCATCCGAGATCTCGGGCCGACGAATTATTGACCAATCGCTTTGGTCACGTTATCAAATGTTATTTGTTATTTCTTTCTCTGTCCAAGATCTCGGAGTGGTTTCTAGTATCGTGGACACAAAGCTTAACAGTCAAATAGTGCCGCTCTATACTTGTAACAATTCAATCGTCGTAATTAAGAGAATTCAGATTAAAATATATTTTCACATCTAAAAATGAAGATTTTTTCTTTTTGCATTTAATGTTGCATCTTAAAAATAAGATTTAAAATGATGTATAAAATATTCTCTAATAATAAAAATTAGTGTACTAAAAAGGTTGTAGGTGTCTAATGTAAGAACGAATACGTAACGAAAATAGGGTCCAAATTTTAGTAAACGCTATTTATCTTGTTTCTGTAGTGACGTTAGCATCTCATTTTTAAAAATCGGAAATTTTATCAATAGTTCTAGTTACCTTTTGTATATATATATATATATATATATACGTTATTTATATATATATATATATACAATATTTTATATTATTCAGAGACCTTCACCAAGGTACACGTAATTAGCCTTTAATTAGTTACATGTATAACCGATGTGTACGCCCAACACATTACTATGTATTAGCTGCAGTTAAGTGCCAAACGATATGCTCTCACATAACGTGAGTCTGCGACCTTATCCGGCCAGATCGAATCGTTCAGCCCAGGAAGTATCAGATCACCAGAAACGCATTGTTCTCCAAGGAGCTATGGGAGCAACTTCTCCCGGTGTCACCCGGAATCGCTCACCGAGTCGTCCGGCGTCGCCTGGCGTCGCCCGTCTTTGCGCGGAGTCGTCGTCGTTATTGTCCGTCGTCTCTCTCTCTCTGTCTCTCCTCCCCCCCCCCTCTCTCTCTCTCTCTCTTTGTCTCATGTACCTACATCGATAATTATTACATATGTATGTGCATTAATGTTCATTTATAGTGCTAATTTTAATGTAATATTATTTGAATGAATGCATTGCGAATTTGACAGCATGAAAATAAAGGTTTATTCTTATACAATTTATCATGTATCAACTTTCAAAAATAATGCAAGTACAATATTTATATAAAATATATTTCATTAGTCGTTTTAAATTATACATATATAAAATTATGTATTATATGTATTACATACGTATGTGTGTGTAATTATATTACATATATATATGTAATTATATTATATTTTATATATATATTATGTATACTATATGCGCGCGCACACATACACACACATATGTATGTATAGATATATATAATACATGTTTCATTAAAAGGTAATTCCTATAAACATTATATAATGGCATATTTTATATAAGTAAAATAGACTAAGTAAATATTATACTGTAAATATAATTTAAATTATAGTATTAGAATACCCGAATATTAATTCACCGTTAATTTTATGATTACTTCTCTAAAATATTCGTATTCTTAAATTATGACATATTATATTTTACAATTCGTTTTATATTCTCGAAATTAATAGCTCAGATTTAAATTAATATTTATTCAGATTTTGTTTTTCGAACATTAATATTTGAATCATTCAAATAATTCGAATGTTTTTGAGTAACAATAATTATTTCAAATAATTTGAGTATTATAATATTTGAATATTTATAATCGTAATACAAATATCATATTAGATGTATAAAAAATGAATATGTAGAAAAATAAATATGTCAAAAAGATTCAACTATTTGTGATGTACATAATAATTAATTATTGAACGATATGCTAATGGATGGTATGG
>NW_017256696.1:2574111-2604843 GCF_001594055.1 Mycetomoellerius zeteki | reverse complement strand
ATTAAGCCACTTTGGTTATTTTGTTTGTTTATTTCTTTGTCAGGACATATTTGATGAGCATAAAATAAATGTGCTTCCAAGTTAGAATTGCTCGTAGAGTGAATATATTTATTATGGCAAATGTTACACTGTATCCTACGATTCTGAAATTTACTATAATGTTGCCATATCCAAGTTTTCGTTTTCGTATCTCTTTGTATGTTGTTTTCTTCAGTACTTTTTTTAGTTTTTTTATTTAATCCATGCTTGACCAAATGGTACGCTAAATCATCTATATCATTTTGCAATACATTAAACGTGTAACAACAAATCTTGCATTTTACTTTATTATTTGATGTGTTTAATATGAAATGTGCCGATATCCAAGAATGTTTAAATTTTTTTTGTATTTCTTCTAATATTTGTGGATGTTTACGTTTAAGATGTTTCTTTAACTCGTTTGCAATATATCCTGTCAAAAGAGATGAATCACAAATCTTACATTTTAAAGTGTACCTTTCTTCTTCTGTGAAATAACGCCATATCGGACCGTATCTGTAATCCATGTCTTCATCATGAAATATTTTATGAGCACGAAATAAGTGCACTTTTAATCTTAATGTGTTGTTTGTAATATAAGAACAAATCTTGCATTGGATTTTTGCATTTCCTATAGTATTATAATAATCCCGTATCCAACTACTTGACTTATTTCTTTGCATTGCCATCACGTCTTCACAGTATCTTAGAGTGTGTATTACTAAACATGACAATGTCTATACCATAGGGAAATGTTCGACAAAGGTCGAAGAGTGACATGCGAATTTAGTTATAACATAAATATTGTTCATTTGAATATTGATGGAACCTAAAGTCGAGAGCACAGATTCTTGCATAAGACGCAGCGCATGAGGCATAAGAAGATCCAATCACAGTCCGTTATCTCAATTGGAAAGGAAGAAAATAAAGGACTTTAATTGGTTCATTTTCTTATGTATTATACGTTATGCGTTAGTATTCGAAAAGATCGATTCAAAACATTTTCAATACTGGATCAGTATTTAGGAAACAAATCGATACTTGATCGGTCTTTGTATCGATACTTATCGATACCTCTGCAAACTTCTGATTTTATTTACAATTCCCGTAAAATAGATTCACATTAAAACACCTATTTATTTTTATCACAAAGTACGTATTTTTGTGTGGGCAGTTTTACCTTTTAATAACATTAAATTAGAAAAATAAAACGTTTTTTTAAATAAAATTTGAAGAACAAACAGAAATCAATTAATCTGTTTATTTGATAATATCACATGGGAAGGGAACAAATAATATTTTAGAACTATTTTACTAGTTCTATCTACCAGTCTTTTTAAGGCTACGGTCCACTTGATGCTACAAATGCTTCGAAGCCTTTTTTAATTGGTCAATTAGTAAAATTCTTTCTTCCGATTGGTCAATCAAAAGCTACGAAGCATTTGTAGCGCTAAGTGGACTGCAATGTCCTAAAGCACATAAAATATATTGCAGGGTCTACCTACAATAGATGTCGTAGCAGTCGTAGAGTCTTAAGTTATAAAAAATCAACCAATCACAGTCGAGTATGAGAAGAAGAATCGATGATTGGTCGATTTTCGATTGGACGACTTAAGACTTTCGAGTATGAGAAGAAGAATCGATGATTGGACGACTTAAGACTATGATCGCCACGACTTCTAATATTGTAGACTCCGCATATGTCTATTTTAAAGGAGATAAGATATACAATATATGGCCCTACGCACAATAGAAGGAATAAGGAATTAGGAATAAAGAATAAATGATTTCATCTCATCAAAAACCGTGTATTCCGATGTATCCGATTTCTGATAGATTAATATCGTTTATTCTTTATTCCTAATTTCTTATTCCTTCCATTGTGCATAGGGTCTATGCCTATTTTAAAGGAAATGAGATATGCCATTTCTTAAACAATACCGATATTCCAAACGATTTCGGAAAGCGAATCGATACTTATATCAAAGATATATCGATACCGAGTATCGATCTTTTCGAACACTATTATGCAAGAGTTTGTGCTTAAAGCTTTGTAGGTTTATTAATATTTTAGACCCTTCTTGTTACTGATCTTTCATAAATTTTAATGTGCTTTAATTAATTTTTGTCGATCAGAACATTGAACTGTATAAAATCCAAATCTGTAAATGAAAAAAGCTTTTTATAAGAATGTTAACTTAATTTTTATGTCCAAAAACGCAAGTAAGAATTTTATAGAAAAATGCGAACTAAAATGTTTGCTCGAATTCAAAAGATTCAGTATTGTAGTCGAAGGTTAATTTCGCGAATGAAGAAATTATTATTTTCAAATATTTCAAATATTCTAAAAATCTGGCACTTCAAGATCTTAATTCTTCAATTTGAAGCATCCTATTATCTCGGACACACTCGATGGAACGGCGCGCGGCGTTCCATCATTGATGAACTTCGTCTCATTTAAACTGACGAAAAGAACTATAATGGACACTCATATCAAATCTTCATTGTTCTAAAATCTTCATTATCTCATTTTAGGCACATATACAGGCGTTTATGTCAGATAATATCCCGCAGCTCGCGCTGGCCCTAAAGTCATTAGCGAGAAGAAGTGTCCTTTTTTCCTTTCTCTTCTCTCCGCGGGCGTTTATCGTGCGCAGGCGTCGCACACAGAAGACATGGTAGTCGATGGAGTTTCCCCCCTGTGCAACAATGTTCGTCGTCGAGTTAATAGTTCAGGGAAGCTGAGTAGTTTCTCTTTCTCTCTGCCTCCTTTTATCTCGCAGCAACCTCGTATGCCTCGCGACTTTTCTCGCCGTCTCCGATTTTTCTCAGTCGTCTCTTCCGCCGCTTATCTGAGGTCACGGTGCACACGTCGCTTCCAGGCGAGTACGGCTGAGGTCCAGCGCGCTGCCGAGACCGTCAGCAGGACATAAAATCCGACACCGCAATTTGAGATGCGGTTCGTCGCGATGAGATCGATGACGATGTGTAAGTGAGGAAAAATGAGCAAAAACAAGAAGAAAAATGGGGGATTATGGTATTCTGATCTTCATGTATCGTTTCCATTCTCGCGCGCCGGAAGCGATACGTCGCCACGTGAATCTGCTGACGAAATCCGAGATGTCGATGGGCTCTCGGATACGCGTCTGTCGGATACGCACATGTAGATCCGGCGGCTCGATAGAAGAAATTTATTGATACTGCTCAGAAGCTAAAGAAATGTCGCGCGACCCACTTCAAATTAAACTAGTTTATTAATGGAATGCAGCCAGTCACGATGGCACAAATCACGTAGCTGGTAGCTAATGGAAAAGGCTTTTAGAGCGAAAATTTTATTAACTCTTCATAAAAATTTATTAAATTTGTCTATGAGATGTTTATAAAAAATTATTTTAGTACAAGTTTTGCACTTTTCTCGTTCTATATATATTATATTATGAAATATGAAAATGTTTTTCACATTTATTATTATAACAGTTTTGCAACCATTGAAATGTATTTACATATACATTAATAACGAAAAACAACGTATGTCACAAAATTGTATGTAGTAATTATAAAGCTGAATTTATTGGAGAAAAATTGAAAATATACACATTCTTAAATTCATAATATCAAAGCATATTCAATTTGAGTTACTTTTAATCATTTTTATAGATCGCTGCTGTTCCGATTCAGTATATCAAACATTTAATTAAAACGGCGGAGCTAAACAATTTAACTTAAGAAAATTATTAAAGTTGATTCAAATTTAGTTCATTATTTACTAAACGCACACGTTAATATGGATGTTGTTTACTTTGGAACTAACCACAGAAATGAATTGATTTACATTTCGACACACATATAAGTTAAAAATAATAAAATGTTATTTTTAACTCAAGGGATTGGGTTTCCATTTGCTTCTTTGATATCTAACAGTGTATCAAACAAGAAGTACATATAATAAAAAGATAGTTAAGCGAAGAGTACTTACACATACATTTAAATGTTTTTCTTAAGAATCACAAGTATTTTTAACAAATATTTGTATAGGTATATAGATTAAATAAGATACAGTAATAACAATTAATATAATATGACTATACATCGAAATATTAATGAAAAACGGAAGTAATAATAGCGGTAATGATGTGGCTGTCGATAGCGATAATAAAAAAGTGAAAGCAATCGGAATTTAAAAACTTACCGGAGTGAAGCAAAAATTATTTACTGGGGTAGGTAAGTTTCAATATCAACTCTGAATAAATTCAGATATATATATATAGAGAGAGAAAGAGAGAGAGAGAGAGAGAGATATTTATGAATTCTCCACATAGAAAAACCGGTTTTACTAATGTATTTAAAAATTTAGTTAGATATAGATTACCTAAAAATAATTTTGTTGGATAATCGTCTATCAAAATGATTATGTATAAGACGTTCAAGTTAGTTGCTTAAAATGATAAAACTTTTTGCCGCATTACTCATCATGTTCGAGTTTCTTACATAAATATTTTGATGGTCCAACCAAATTATTTTTATTATAAACGCAATTATAATTTCTGAAATTAATTCATTTAAATGAATTTACAATAATTCAACATCTTAACGTTCTGACCGTTATGGCGCTTCTTAATTTAAAGCATTATGTTTAACATTAGCGGTCTTTCAATCTTATTATTTTTAGCTAATCTATATCTAGCTAAATTTTTAAATACATCAGTAGAACCGGTTTCTGTATCTATATCTTAATTTTTAGATACTTCAACAAAGTCATTCTTTTCGTGTATGATTGGACTTGGAAGGTTACAACATGATTTAATTTAGTCTCTTATCTTTCACCGCGAGCCACCTCATAAAATTATTCTATGTGACCTATTTTTAGTGCGGCTATATATAAGCGCTATTAAAAGTCGCCTTAATGCATATTAATCACGTACTCGAGATACATAAACCATGATCAATCGAATAGAACAAGCATTTAAAATCTGGCTGTTTGCCAATCAATAACAAGTTATGTAGTATAATAAATTGAAAACATTTGTTACAACGAAAAGTATGTTTTTTTTTAAAGAAATATATAATATTTGAAATTTTTTCTAATGTGTATCAGAAAATCAATTTTTCCCAAGTTATTATAAAATTAATTTTTTATTAAGTCTCGTCTTAATGTTTAATTTTTAAAATAATTAAACTTTTATAGTAAATTATTGTACAAAAACGTACAGAAAATCTGAGCAAAAAATCCATTAAGTCTAGCTTAAAGTACTAGTTAAAAAATAACGAATTGTGAAACGTTTTACATAAAATTAATATTATTTAACTTCAGGCACGTTATATACTTAGTGATGGAAATCAAGAACAGTGAAATTCTTTGCGTTAATTAATTGACATAAGTGGATTAAGAATAAAACAACTGTTGCGCGATAATGTATGCACAGTTATGAAGACATGCATCTCTATCTCTCGTTGGAAGATTTTACGGGAGGATGAATTAAAAGCATATTCTCTGTCTCTGTCCCGACGACTTAATGACCTCTCGTAAATATTCTCGTAAATGTGCTCATTAGTTGATAATTAAACATGAGGACGTAAAGCTGCGGAAATCGCGAAATCACAATTCGTGGCGCCTCGGATACTTGCGTAACTTCTTTGAATTATCTTAAGTTAATGCACTTGTCACAGAAACGAGAACAATACACTCGGATTACTCGGTCAGTAATTTCAGAAATGATACCAAGCGTAAATCGTAAAGGACAATTACATGGAAACAATTGTTCGGTTGTAAACATTGATGAAGACATTAGGTGCTCCTAATAACAGATAATACTTTTTAATTTTCTGAGGGAATCGCGGCGCAGCAACGGCGTCAGAATATCATGATTGCAGGATGAATGATAGTATTATGAAAATAATGATGATGTATGGATAATAGTTTTTAATGACTCTTGGGTATTAATGCATGGCTATTTTCTTATGCACAGCAAATTACACAAGCAATTTATATATGCATTTATGTTTGAATAGAAGAACTTTATTCTTTGTAGAAAAGCGAAAATCTAACAATTTGAACATAAAAGAAGGATTTATTAATAAAAAATAATTGAAAAATATATCGGTAACCTTTTTCACATTTGTTTATTGTCATTTTCTTATTTATTTATGTAGAAACGAATAAAAAAGGGGAAATTTTTCTTCGAAATAAATTTTAAATTCTTTGGCGAAAAAAGAGAATCTGTGTGAGATGACTCTGTAATCACTTTCATAAATAGAAACGAGTTGAATTCGTCGATTTTGTATCATATTTATACACGTATTTCAAATTAGTTTTTCTAAAAAGGATTATGCATAATTCTAAAATATTAATAGCATATACCTTGTATTGTGATAATCAAAAATCTTTCATCACTTAACTATCGATTTCTGGAATACTAAATTTTTTTGTCAACACTTGCATTAATTATAATCATCGATGTTACATCATGCCCTGCTATTTCTTACAGCTTGGGCTCATAATTATATCTATAAAAGTCTCTTCGCATATATCAAGATTCTTCGTAATGAAATATGTTTCATAATTTAACATTAATTTCTGATATATCTATCCTCTTTTTTTACCGATATTTCTATGAATCTATAAAATCAAGCATCTGGTATGCGTCTCGTACGCATACCAGACGTCTCCAATTAAGTATCTTTCATGAAGTATCGTTCGATCAATCGTCTGAATATCGATGTCTTCCACGTAGATTATAAGACATCATGATGGCGGAGTTAATGCTAGGAACGTCAATGTAGTTTTATATCGAATTTTTTCCAGAATGGATCACAAATTTAATTTCATCTAAAATATTTTTATGCCCGCACACTTTCTCCTTTCCTCATCATTGAAGCATGCAGCTGATCATTGTAACGATTGAGGATAACGTCGTGAGGATTTTCTTCGCGCGAATGTGATATCGTGTCATTGGCGAGTAAACTACCGCCATCATATTTCGTTCGAAACGCACGTACGCCAAGTTCCATACTAAATAGCAGAGATATCGAAAAACATTTTCTTTTGAATATTTCGGTCGTGCGTATCTCGTTACTATTAAGGAGATTCTAAAGCCGTATGTATTACCGACTAAATCGTAATTTTTGTACAACAAATACTTTTTTCTCTTTCACACATTCGAAGATCCTTTTCCAGAATTAAAGAATACACATTAATACGTGTTTATGAAGTGGAGTTTATGCCGGGAATGACAAAAAATTTTTCTGAAGATTTTTCAATTTCGAAATTTTTTGTCATTTTCGGCATAAATTCCACCTCACAAACACGTATTAATGTGTATTCTTTAATTCTGGAAAAGAATCTTCGAATGTGTGAAAGAGAAAAAAGTATTTGTTGTACAAAAATTACAATTTAGTCGGTAATACAGACGGCTTTAGGATCTCCTTAAGTTCTAAACACAGTACGAAGCAACCAGCGATAAGAACAGCAATAGGAATAAACACAGAATTTCAATTCGTCGGAAATTTTATCGCTATTGGTTATTCCGTGTTTCGATCTGTATTGACATTACCATATATGCATTCTTGTATGTTGGACTCATCTGTTTCTATCGTTATGCTTATTGTCTGTGTTATTTCTATCGCTATCGCTGTTTAGGGCTTTACAAAGACGAGTTTGTTATCAATGTCAATTAAAAACGGCCTTGTTGTCTTGAAATTTTTGATATCTGATAAGAAAGAAAGAACAGCTACATTAGTGTATCATAGACACAATAGATATAGACTGCGCGTTTCTTATTTTAATTTATCTTAGAGCATTTATACTCTATCTAAAGAGAAAGTGGAACATACCATTATTTCTCTTTAATTCGCATTGAGTGAGCAGCGCAATAGAAGTTTAGAGTATATCTATAGATGTTCTAAGAATAGAGGCGATAGGAAGGGCGATTTAACTTTATGTCATTAGTCCTACTGAGATTTTAGAGAAAGGGGTGAGCGATACGCATCTATATATACACACTGAGAGAAATGTTTTGTATCAATAACCAAAATTTTATTACTGACAAAAACTATTTGTTGATATATGATCAATCAAATCGTTGGTTACTACGACAATATTAATTTGTTGAATTTATTAAATGAACTAATAATTTAATGATATAAAAATGTTTTGTATGATGTTTATAGATCTTTTATAATTAGAAATAGAACATTTTATTAGCGGAGCAAAACGGTTACGTAAGAATAATATATATCTTTCACTTTCTACAGATTGAAATTATGTTTAACGAATTTTCTTAGCAAAGGTATATATAGATTTAGATCAATTGAGATTACTAATCACTCTGAAAAAATGGTTGTTATCATGATTGGTCATGGTGTGGCGAGAGCCGAGAAGTCCACGAGAGTAGTTTCTAATCGTCCCAGCTTTATACAGACTGTGTTGAATTTCTCTTACGAGAAGACACGCCATCTCTGACAGCTCCGTGAAACGTTCCTTGCTCTACCATAGTGGATTATTTTGTTGAAATTAATAAAAGAATATTCATTTTGTAATGGCGACTAAATTTTACATTGTTATTTACAAAACGTAAGTAACCAAATAAATTTGTACTGTTAAATAAAAAAATTTTGTTCATCTCACAAAAAAATATTGTATAATATTTTGTAATTTTAACAAAATAATCCAATGATAATCGGCCATTTGTGAATAATTCTCTTTTTTTGTTACCAATACCTACTGTATCTTTTTTCTCAATGCAGAAAACTATTCTACTGATAAGAAAAGTTATTACTCAGTTTACTTTTTTAAGTAACGATCACAATCACATCTTTAACAAAGAATTTTTTTATGATAATTTTAAAATGTACTTATTACAAATGTTAGGAAATTCATTATGTACTCAAGATAAGAGAAGAGTCTTTATTTTTTTTTTTTTAAGAACATCAAATTTTATCGAAGAAGCGGCTTTATATAATAAGCAAATCATGTTTGTTTTAATTTAATAATTTTGATTGAAGTGTTAAACTTACTAGAATTAGAATACATTTTGAATATATGTATTTATATATATTTTGAATACCTGTATTTGTTTTATCGTATTAATTCTAGGTTGCTCATATTTCTTTATTTTCTTCTGCAACGATCGCACATGTTATATCGATTGAATACAGAACATGTTCCATTGGCCATTAATTGAACGTCGTGATGGACAAGATAGTCAAGTGATGGCTGTCTGTCACGTGCGGACGTTGCTAAGATGGTGATCATTAATCACGCAAGTTATATTTCTAACATTTATACGTGCACTTAGAATTCTTCTTTTGCTCAGTAAGTTCTAGCAGGTGGCTCGTCTATGAAATACTCACCTGTGTCGCCGATCGATGATCGAGTTTTTACGAGGGTCATTAAGAGATAATATTCGTGTGAATCGTATCGCGCGATCGTTACCGTGCAATCTCAGTATTGCAAATATAAATGCTTTGTTTTTCGGTTGTATACGCGGATACATGATGGTTAAACTCAATTAGTACCCAGAATATTTATTAAGAGAAAAATTTTGATTTTTTATCGATTTTCTCTCCTCCTTTTCTACCCTTACCCTCTTCTCTCTCTCTCTCTCTCTCTCGTTAGAATACTAAAAATTTCTGACTAAATCAATTTCGATAGAAGGAATATTTCCATTCGCAGAAGTTGCTTTAGCTAAATATATAATAATATTCTGTTTTAAAATCAAATGCATTAATTCCGGTTTTTTAAACCGGAGGAAAGTCCGCGATGCCTGACATAACTCGTGCATGCACTTGATCACTGTCTACTACTTTTATTACAGCACATTGCGACAAGATGAATAGCGCAGAGGAAAAATTTACGATCTTCGATAGAGATAGTTTTCTTATACCTTAGAGTTGTACTTGGACTAATTTTACTGCCCATACATCTTTCACCTCTTGCTTTTCGCAAGCGTTTATTGCCCATTTATGCGTACCTGAAGCTGAAGAATTTTATCGCAAGTGCGGTAAACAGCCCGTTATATCCGTAGAATTTTTCTTGCTTTAAAGACGGTTCGCTAGGTGCACCTCGTCAAAAACATTTGTACACTTATGTTAAATATCGATCATTATGTATCGATATCTATTAACTTTATATTATTTTTGTAGATAATTAAACTTTAAACACATGAATTTTTGCAGTTGATTTTCTCACGCGATTTTCCTAGTAGCATTTAACAAAAGAAAGAAAACAAGCAAAATGTTCACATCTAATGGAATCAATGTACTAGTTTAAGAAAAAAAGAACAGAACGTGTTTTCTTTTAGCGTATAGCGTATCAACTGAGTCTGATGATTAATTTACATTTAACTATACCAACGACAGAAAGTTAACTATACCAACGACAGTTGATATATCTCAACAATAATAATGATTAATGACAATATAATTACCATTTTATTTCATGTTTCGAAACCTGATTCACTCCTTTTCTATTTCTTTAGTAAAGAACATACTAGCTCAATTAGGCGAATTGTTTATATACTTAAAATTTACTCGTTTTCACAATTATGCAAAAATAATTCAGTTATTTTTTATTTCTTTAAATCGTTAACATTCTAAAATTTCTGTAAAAATAAAAATACACGATGAAGAATATTGTGATAGTCATAAAATGCAACTCAGCTTCTGTACGCATCTAATCGCGATGCGCCATCAACATGCAACCCTGCATACCGGTAGATCAACCCTTTGCCCTTCGTCTTCTCGTGTCTGTCATGAGTTATGAGCCATGTCCGCGATGATCGCCTTTAACAACTGGGTGAGTGCGAAACAAGCGTAGGAAAGTCGCATTCTTCTCGCAAGTATTAATCTTCCTAGATTAAGCGTGCGCCCGTCATCCGATGGGACGCGAGCTTAGCGCGACGTGCTTAAAGCGAATTTGCGCGAGTTACTTTTTCATGACTGTCGACTAATTAGTAATAAATAAATGCAAATTGGTGTGACAAAAAACGTATAAAAATGTGATTTAATATAATGTAACATAATTATGGTTAGGGGTTCCATTTTTAAAGTTATTACTGATACAAGTTAATAATTATATTTATAGACTAATAATTATTATATTCGTTATATTTAATGACATAATTAATGAATTATATTTAAAGATGATTATATTTATAATTTTATATAAAAGTGATTATCCCAGGAAACGACTATAAATAATAACTCTAAAAAAAGTTTCTCATCATAATATTTTATCATACAATTGTAGTTACAAATATAAAAAATTTTTCTCTCAATGTCGAGGAGAAACAGAATTGAAGAAATTGAGGATATCTATTTTCCGCAATTTCCTTGACAAACGTATCTTCACGACTGTTTCAGTACATTTGTGCCAATCCGTCAAGATTGCTCGCGTAAATTCGCCTTTAAGCCGATGATACGAGAAAGATTCGCGTGAACGAAAAGAACGCGTATGTCCGCGGCGAAACAGTTCAACTACGAAGGTCGGTCAATGGCCAACGGGCGGCTAACGACAGCGAGAGAAACTCGCGGGTATGAAGGAAGCGACGTCATAATGCACACGACAGTACCAGAATATCATTACGTTCAATTGTTGATGACGGCAACGTCGTCCAGATGACCAGATGGTGCATGCCGCTGCACGTGCGTCGGGTAACGGGTAGCGCGAAAAAGTAACGGGATGAGAGGGAGAAGATACCGTCTGCCACAGCTTCACGGGACCAATAGGATTATTCGCCGGTTTTTCGCCGTGAGTTACATGCGACTCACAACGACGCATTTCGGTTCTCGACGGGCGCGGCTAATCTGATTATGGAAATGAGATGACACCTCGCGTCTTTCGCAAATCGCGCATACGAGGATTTAGCGTCTCGAATCGAGGTTCTTGACTTTCCGTAAAAAGCGGGAGAACTGTTATCTGTGCTTGAAGGTTAATCTACAATATGCTCTTCGCTTCCTGTTTCATGCTTTTTACTTTTTATCTCTTGCCTCTTACGTTCCTTGTGGTCTCTTGTTTCTTCTGAAATCAACTTTTATCTTAGATGATAGAAAACAAAGAAATAAGATTATAGATAAAAATAAGTAAAAAAAACAAAGAACAGGAAACAAAGAGCATATTGTAGATTATCTTTAATGGGAAGTCTCGTCTCCTCGTTTTCGATCTACGTTTAAGCATACCATTACATTTATTATTTTTTTCTTTCTATCCATGTAATTATCCATGTTTACTAGATAATATGTAATGTCATATTCTTTATCTTACAATCGCTTTGTTTTATTTGACATTTCCTTGATGTGGTATAGATAAAAGAAAATCGGTAATTACTAACCATTGAATTACCATTAAAAAATTGCCAACTATCAAACACCTGTCCCGCGAAAAACATGTATGTCGCGTATTATTACGTCACTAATACGTAATGACCGATTAGTAACTTGGTACTAAAACAACTCGTGCTGTTGTGCAAAGATAATAAATATTGTATTTGTAATACGATTGTAATCTTTGCAATTACAATAGGTTTTTGAAACTAAGATTTATGACTTGCAAATAGAGCAAAATGTTCTACACTTCTGCAACATATATTTTTTTTCTTCTATTTAACAAACAGGAATAGTATCAGTTATTTATCATTTCTTCTTTGTGAGGATTTTAAAAGATGACGATGTGTTTTTTTAATACAGGTTTTAAATAGTATCTCGGATATTTTCACGTTCCAACAACAAGTACATAAAATGATCTACTTATAGAAAATATTATCGGAGGCAAAATGCCCGTATTCATAGTCAGGCCTTATATTTAAGGCTTCCTTAAATTTATCTTCAGATACTCTACGAATTATTTCATTGGCTACTGAGCATCTAAAGATAAATTTAAGGAAGCCTTAAGTACAAGGTCTGACTATGAATACGGGCAAAAGTTTCCTTCTTCCTTTTCTCTAGAGAAGCAAAATCGACTGCGTTTTTTGCGAAATGTCTCGCGTAACGAGATTACACCTTCGTCTCTTTGAGGGATTACTTAAGCAGCTGACGCGGCTTAATGTTCTTTATTTAAAAGGCGACAAATCTGATTATGATAATAAGAGGTTGTATCTTAAATTTTGCGTATATTATAGGTTTGCGAGGTTTCATTGTGCATTGATGATGTTTTAAAATAAATATAAGACGTGATCTGGAGTCTTATTTTGATAACGTGATAAATCGATCGTTGTTGCAGTGCAAATGATGGATAATTGCTGTGCACATAAGCTGACGGCACGGAAAAGAGATAAGATTTATTAGCTAAATCTATTTAAGTCATGATATCTTGTCTAAGTTTGCCATGCATTCTTCAAATATTTTAATAATCATTTGTCGCACATTACATACCTTACTATATCTTAATAATTTATTCTTTCTAGTTGTATAATTTATAAAATATTTACATTAAAAACGAAGTAATAACTTATAATAAGGTGCAATTACGATAATAATATATTTTAATAATGATTTTAGATGCGAGAGATACTATATTTATAGCGATACTTTAAAATAACATTTTTTTTTTAAATTAAATATCCATGAATTAAATAAGCAGTATAATGATCATCGGTTTGCTAAATGAAATACTCACAAGACGTTTGTCAGCGGTATAAAAAAAAATGGAAGAAAAATGTGTCGAGAACGATGACATGGGTGTTTTTTTAACGCCTTGTGTTAAAAAAAAAAGAACAGTTCTGGTCCCGTATGATTGGTGTCTTTTTGCCTCAAGGCATGCCGAATTGAAATTCTGATTCTTAATAAGGAATCGAGACGGTTCTCCGATTTCGTACCATCAAATACTGCTTCAAAAATGTTAAAAACATTCGATGTTTTTCATGTCGTTACGTGACTTCAACTTGAGAAATTAAATCGTTAACAATTTAATTATCAAAAAGAATGAACTACCAGGAATCTTACTGGAATTTAATAAGCGTTAATATGCTAGGAACGAGACGTAAACATATCAGAAAAGATGTAAATCACAAATTATAAGAAAGTGAAATATCTACGAAATATATAAATTCAATGGTGATTAAAACGTAATGAAAATTGGAACAGTAAAAGGCATTGAATTGTTAGGTCTGCGCGTCTAGAAAAAAGTGTTTGCTTTAAATGATGAGTTTCGTGATTGCAATTCAACGCCGTATAATTAGCAAATTAAACACGATTCAATACTGATTGAGCAAACGCAGAATAAATCAATCAGTCTCGAGCAAATAACTCGCAGACATGAAACAGAATACTAAGTAAGCATATCCTTCGAGAAAGTGGAGAAGCAACGAGGTGTTTGCGCTTTGCGGGGTGCAGTCCGAGTGAATGGTGCTTTTATAATAGAATGAAGTGAATGAAGCAACTGTTTTGCATGCTGCTTTAGAAATTTACGCATGCAAAGAGGCTCTTTTACAACTACCGAAGAAATTGTCGAAACAACTTATAAATATGTTAATTTGCAAATACATATTTGCTTGCGATACATGCGACTTGATTGAGTGAATATTCGGACGTAAATGCTACAACGTAAATGACATTTGCAAATATAAATTCGGAGTTAATATTGTATCACCTCGATGAAGATTGGATGAAAAATCGTGCTTGGTTCAAGTAACTTTTTAAATTTTTAATTCATTGTCTACTTGTCTTGTATCCAAATTTTGCATATAGTTAATTGAAATTTAGTTAGCCGTAATGTTTCTCCTTCTCTTTCTCTCTTTCTCTCTTTTTCTTTCTCACTTTCTAGTTTGGATTTATATTTCTAAAATTTTATTTTTAGCTTTTGTTTAAGAAATATGGTCCGAAAACAACAAAAGTGTTAATATCGCCGATCTTCCCTTATATATACCTACATATATATATATGTGCACGCGCGTGCTGCAAAAGGTGCGATTTAGGCAACCGGTCACCTAAATCGTACCTATAGATATTTTTTATCGTATTCCCTTTGAAAGCATTGAACCTATGAATGAAAACAATTAAAATATAAGATTAATAAAAAAAATCATTAACCTACCTAATAATTAATTAATATCTAATTTTAATAATTTATTTTAAAAAATCAAATATTTTATAATTATTAACAGTAATTAACAGTAATGAAAAAAACAAATAACACCAAAATACATAAAATTGGCTTATATTTTTGCACTTGACATTTATATTGATATCAATTATTAGTTTTATTATTGTCAGTTATCAGTATTATCTTTTGATGGTACGATTTAGGAAACTTTTCGATTTAATCTTTACAATGGTTGCAAATATGTATATACAGTGAATGTAAAATACTCTACAATAAATCTTATTTTATAAAAGTACAAAAATTTATAATAAAACTGAATGATCGCGTTGTTATCAGCTACATAAGTTGATTAAAAATTAATATCAGATGTACCTGATTTTTTAAAACGTCGCTAACATCCATAAAACAAGATGTAAGCTACTATATTTTTGTCTATATTACTCATTTCTCATATATTTTATATTATCGGTACTAAATATTGCCTATATTAATTAATAATATAAAATATTGATGAGGTACGATTTAGGCAACCAGTACGCATTCGGCAACTCTCCCCTACACATATATATATATATGTGCGCGCGCGCGCGTGTTGTGTTATCTGTTATGTCTTCATTCTTTATATGGAGTTAAATATAAATAATATCTCGTATTTAAAAGTACGAACAATTACTTATAATTAGACACATGGATAAGAACAAAACCTCAAATATGTATTATCAATTTTTGGAAGTAAGGTTTTGGGGATTGTCCATACCCTACATAAATTGAAATAAACATAAATTGTAATATAGAATTGTGTGCATATACATACATTCTCTCTCTCTCCCCCCCCCCCCCCCCCCCCTCTCTCTCTCTCTCTCCTTAGTTTTTTAATCTTCCCGCATATTGGTATCCAACAAAATCTTTGTTATCGAAACTTTCTTTATTATCCCGTGTACATAATTTTTCACGAATCATGCGTGAGATGTATCAATTCAAGTGGCTGGGTATGCATTGTTCGACATCTATTATTTGTTTTGGAATTATTTCTTATGCCCTGATAACGTTCTTATCAGTTTTACTAAAAATATATTAATTTGCGTTTACCCTGATTTCTGATTCTCGTTCCGTAATGTCCGTCATAAATTTCAATCGCGTGTGGTACGATCTGACACGAGGGAATTTCTAATTTCGGAACGTTCCAACCAACATCGGGAAATAAATGAAATCAATCAACTCTGTGTGCGACATGTGCGACTGCATAAATTATATTTATGCAGCGGCGCGAACAGAGATTTATTGTCTTCTAATGCAGTGTACTACGCAATGGATAGTTTTTGCACAATTTGTCTAATGACAAATTATGATAGCATTCATCGTGAATTACAAACAAGAAGAAAATCCAAAAGAGATCACGGTATTAATTTTCTCAGAAGGATAAAATACTAACCGAATTAATTAAATGCATTCTTAAGATGTTTCATCAAGCACAATTATTTATTAGCATCTAAAAGAGATTATTTTGTACACACATTATAATTTTAGTTCTTGCATCCTTTTTTCTGATATTAAGAAAAAATTGTAAAATTAATTACTTATATATAATTAATCTTATAATTATATATTTAAAAAATTATAAATTTTGAGAGAGAGAGAGAGAGAGAGAGAGTCTTTGTGGATTTCACAATGGCAATCGGGGTGGTCAAAGTGTGTAAAAACTATTGCAAAATGATCCTATGGTTTCGACTACCAGTCAACGTATCTCATTGAGCTATATTGCAACAGAAGTGGTATCTTAAGCTGGATTCACAACGAAATGCTTCATCCCATTTCATATTATTACGTATTTCCGAGAGAGAAAGCGTACGGTAGCGCGAGGCAAAGATTTTATGTTCGTCATAAACGTTCTCGGTCTTAAATAATTCTTTGCTCGTATTCTTAAAAAAAACGCAATAGCTCTCATCCGATTAGTCTAATCCCGCGATATGATTTTGGTATACCTAAATACGGTCGTAGAAACCAACTAATGTCTCAGAACCAGATAATAAATTGGTAATAAAAATTGTTCAGGCATCTCTCAGAAATGCCTGCGATAAGAAACATTACGCGCCATTTTACGCGCGAAATAATTTATGTATGCATTCGTTATATATTATAAAATAATATACTCATTCACATTTGCAATAAAATGATATAACAAAAATAATAGGTATATAAGCAATTCATAATATTTCTGAGGAATTAATTATACAAAAATAATTAATAATCTTATGCTTTTGTTGTCACATCATTTGCATTTGGGTATGGATGTACCTTTATCTTGTACTGAGGTTCGTTTACATAGTCGGTATCGTTTGGTCTACCAAACGGGTGTAAGTTACACGATGTCCACACCACAATCCTCCTTCGGAGCAATAACACTTGAAATAAAAGGCACATATGACGCATTAGGTAACCATGGCGTCGTACAGAACAGAAAAGATCACTCTTTCGTGCTCGTAATTGCAGTAACAACATCCAGCGCATAATTTTGTCATCACTGTCGGCCGTGTTACCGAACCTGTGGAACGTGCAAGCTTTAATCTGCATCGATAAACGACGCGACAAGCAAACTTATTTTAGTAGTACAGGAAATTGAAGCAATAACTCGCATGATCGGTACACGGAAAAAACAGTTTTACTGAAGTATCTAAAAATTTAGCTAGATACAGATCTGAAAATAATTATGTTGGACCATCGAAGTAATTATATAGAACGCTTAAGCATTATAATAATGCCGGGGAAAAAATGTTTTTACAACAACCAGCTTGAGTCCAATATAATTATTTTGATCCAACATGTTTATTTTTAAATCTGTATTTAGTTGAATTTTTAAATACTTCAACAAAATCGTTCTTTCCGTATAATGAGATCATTAATGGTGCGAAGGTAGATCTTAATCTTAGTTCGCGTGTTCTTTATTTTCATCTGTTTCTGTTAAATTAGAAGGGACAGAAGGATTTATAAAGTTGATAAATTATAGATTAAACGTAAATTATTGATTGAATGATGTTTTACTGAAACAATATTTTTTTAACTCTTCGATATCTTCAGACGAACTTTTTCAACGATCCTTTATTATGATCAGCTCGATTTCCATTTTGATTATCTAATTTTTTGCAACTAATTGAATACGTCTTTTTACATTGCAACTGAGAGACAGGTAGTGACGCGGCATTGCGTGTGTCGTTTACTCCGTTCATTAATTAGCGCTGCGGGCACTCATTAGCTACAGCTTTACGCTGCACAATGCTGCACTTAATGCCGTAGCGTCGAATGAAAGTAACCCGAGGGACAGTGCGCGGTTGTCGTGCCACGATAAAATGAAAGGACGCCGCGCCACAATTATTTCGATTACAAAAGCGTTAAACGGCTTTTTGTTCGAAATCCTATACAACGTTAATAGATGCGGCCGACGTCATATTCATATGTATAGGTACATTTGTACAATATTCATCTGCGATCTTGCAGAATAAACACAATTACGTTCTCTTTTGAAAATTAATTAATAGAAGAAATAATTAGTATAAATTTCAAAATACGTTATATTATATTCTGCTATGATGCTTTAATACTCTTTTTATGAAGTAAAGTAATTTTCGAAAAGATCGAGGAAACACTCGGCGTGTGGCCACGTACAGTTGGCCGCGCGAGAGTTAAAGAATCCGCGCGTGAAATCATAGTCTGCGGTTTACCTTCCTTTAAAGCGTCGCGAATCCCGAGAGGGTTAATAAAACTGCGCGCGGCTGTTGGAGGACGTCGCGGACAGTAATTACGAGGCGCGACGGGACAGTCGGAACGGACGCGAAGTCATTCTTCTTGATCTCGCCCCTGGGGGAGACAACACAGACCATCCATCATCGTAGCGCCGTGCTGCCCGAGCGTCTGCCGATAGGCCATCCCGGGACTTACACGCGGCGCGAACAGGAACGCCGGCTATCGAGATCCCTATCGAGATTTATCCGTCGGGGCGAGCGGGCGGATATGTGCATTCGAGTGTTCTTAAGTGGCTCTTGACCTCGCACTTCCATCGTTCTACATGGTCGCGTATGCTCGTTTAGCCGCGCAGCGTCTTCTAAGCCTTCATCGCCGATAACGTCGCTCTTCGAAACTCCGAAGTCTATGAGAAGCAGACACGTTTTTTTATTCATTCACCACTGTGACGGCCCGAAAAGTAGATTGCAGCAGCGGCAGCTATAACGGAGTGGAACGTGATGATTTCGAGGAAATATTGCCTAATAACGGCGTACGTCAAGTCATTTCTCAGTCGGTTGCGATTGTCAGGGAAAACGATATAGGATACTTTCATGTGTAGAATTGAGAAATCGGTAGAATTTGAGCAATGAACAATTTAATGAATTTTATTGAGATAATATATTCGTTTTGATACCTCATTTAAATTTTTCATACACTGTAATCCTGTAGATTTATAAATAGATTATTTGCAGCTTGAACTAGAAATATAGCAGTAGACATTATGTAAGTTTATCACAGACATTATACTAATACAAAAATGACGTAAATCTAATCGGAATCACTAATATTAATGGAGAATTAAACGAGCAGGTAATCTATACTTCAATCTCGTTATCTAATATGATGTATTATTTTATAATTCGAATATGTAAGATTAGTAATACGATAAAACGATTACCAAAACAAAATAATTTTTAAATCGCACGCTATCTCGCAGTATAATTGCATCATTAATTATATTATATCTAACTGCCGATTACGCGGACGAAGGTTCCGGAGTCTTATTATCAGATCTAATTATCTCGTTAATCTAACTTACAGTTTTATTCATAATTTAAATTTACACTTATCAGAATACTAAGCATTTATTAATATTTTATTAATCCTTCATTTGTGCGTGAAGGACTCATCATACAAATTAGCAATGGATAATCATTAGATTATCGCGCGGATTGTAAATGTCATTCGGCGATTTAAACTGGTAAGATCTGATCGATAGGATTCTCAAGACTCAGTGCTGTTAATTAATGTTCCTAACTTTAAAATAGCCTGAAGAGATCGCTATATAAGCGCCGGTTATTAACACTTGTCTGAACAATACACGTTCGTGATCTATCGGGTAATATCGACTGTGGCAGAGAAACATCTATTGCTATATCATACATTGATATATCGATACATAAGAAAAATTTATAGGAATGTATATGCATTAATTGACGTAGCCAATAATCATATCATGTAACAAACGAAGTGTTTTGTTTAGAGAAAAATCAGACTTATATTGTTAACAGGTTTCATTATCGATGATGTAAGTAGGAAGAAATATTAGATAAGAGATAAAAATCTATTTGAATGCTAATAAGTTATACAGTCAACTTTCCAATATTCTTCCGCAAATTATCTTAAATCGTTTCATAAACGCGCTGATTTTTTCACTCTTACTGATTATTTTGAACTTGTGCTGATTCTATGTCCGGTGCGAAAGGATGTGCGTGCGCGCAAAAGGGCAAAATATGCAAGAAAACGATGATTTCCGTGACCTACGGAAGGATGGAGAGAGAATTTATAGGCCGACCTTGCGGCCACACGCGTACACGATGTGCGTGCAGAGCGATAAAACAACTCGCCGCGCGATATCACGCTTTATGGCGTCGCGTTACATCGCCAAGATTTATATAACTACTATATCTACGAAGGTGACTGACCCATTTACTGAGCCCGTGCTCGTGCCCGCGTTATCTGCTACGAGAAAGACGCCAGTCGCTGCAAACTTCTACCATCGTTTTGCGTCTACCGTCACGTCTAGGATGTCACAGGCTGAATATTAGTTAAAACATATGAAATTTTTTTGTCTTGATTAAAAAACAATTAAAGATAATTGAATTTTAATTATTTTTAATATAGGGCTTAATATAGAACTATATTAAAATTTCTACTTTATTTGTAGGAAGAGTGAAAAAAGTTTCTATTTTTCATAAATAATGACTAAATAAATTCTTTCGCGGCGGGGATGTAATTAATAGAGAATTTCTAATATATTTATTCATATATCTTGAAAGTAAATTTGCCCTTAATTATACTAGTAGCAATTTGTTATGATCCTTGCTATTTTTACGATCTAGACATACCCAAACAAAATAAAATTCAAGGTTGTTAAGTCGTTGAGTAACCTGTGTTTCGAATCCAGTATCACTACTGACTCGGCAGATCTAGTTATCTGATTGAATCTGTTGGATTCGATCAGATAACGGGAACGAGTTATGAGTGTGGAATAAATGCAGGTGAATAGCCAGTGTATTGGCTGCGAATGAAATATTTTCGTTTGCAAAAAGCATCTTACTTTCCTGATTCCGAGTATTTAACAATAGAATTTGAAAAATTTCAAAAAATCATGGTATTTTATTAAACTCTAGATAAATTATTTGCAACGCTAATACGTAAACTATAATAATCCAAATAAATATATAGTTGATTGATTAATAATTAATAGATAAGTTATTTTATATGTCTCTAAAATCTTTGCAGTGGAATCTCATTCTAAAGAATGAAAATTGATCCAGTCTTGATAAAAAGTAGCTCAATTTTCAATAAGAGTGATATCTTTTCATATAGTGACAACTCACTCTAAAAGTTTTAGAGAATAATATTTCGATGATATAAAACGATGAAATACAATTAATTTGATAACACTTTAATTAAAAAATTTTTATGTTTAATTAGTTTTTTAATGATACCGATTTTTCTGCACTTTTTGCGACAATATCGGTCACATTTATTTTATTATTACAGAATATAATATATCGAAGTATAATATTATGAGCATCTATCTTATGATGAAAAAGAAGTACATACTGTAATAAATATGTATCTATGTTAAATCGGCGGTCTTTTCATATTGCTTCATTTAGGCGTTATTTATTATAGCTAGCGCTCAATAACTAATTACAGTTCTGATCGTAGTTCTACTCGATACATGAAATTATGTTATAAAATACAGATTAAGTAATAAGAGATCGTCTAATCCTTTGTATCGAGTACCGATTAATTAAGAGCTAATACCTTATTCGAAGCCATAATGAGGCACCGAAGTTTTACGATATATCGTTGAATGCGTGGGCCATAATCATGAGCGATATATCATTAAAAAAGGTTGCGATGAAGTCGACATTCAATCTTTCAGCTATTTCTAGTGCATTGTATATTGGAAGATGTAATTAATGCACACATCAATGGAAATAGTTTTTTTTTATTGTGAAGCACATTATCTACGTTATGTTAAAAAACGTTATGTTAACGGTTTATTTAGCCATAAGCATTATATATTGATCTCTTGTCTATTCGAACTTAAATGTTCGAAATTATATACATTTTTATTCTTATATTCTATTTATTTTTATTCTATTTATATACATTTTTATTCTATTTATTTCATTTGCATATTATGATTTCCAAGCGTTATCAATATTTTTAATTTAATTTGTTGAATCTTAACATGCAAATTCACTCAACTGCTATTTTCATTGATAATGTTTCGCGAAGTTTCTTTGATATCGAAAAGTTAATCATGATGTGCTTTTATCTTGACCGGTTTGAGTGAAGTCGACATGTTTTTTTGAAGTTTGCGACGCTATCGTAATTTCGTTTGCCCAGCAGATTATGTCGATGTTTCGTTCCTCACATCGTCATACTCACCAATCTGGTTACAAATTAAACTCGACGTGAATCTTTTAAAGTTTCGCCGTATTCATACCTGTCTCTAATGAGCAGACGAATGTGTCCTCCTGTGAAGTTTTACAGCGCCTAATCTTCTCAGGAATTTCTTTTGACCGCGGCCACCAATAACGCTGTGTTCTTAAAATTATTTTCCTCATACACAGTAAAAAAAATTTGTGTATTTGTGTTGGAAACAGTTCACTCACGTTTGTGTTAACAGTTTGTGTTGAATTTTTTAACATATTCGAGTATTAATTTAACTTTATGTGATTATGTTATTTAAAGATTTTTTTGTGAAATTGATATTCAATGTTTCTTAGTGTCAAAATGACACAATTTATGAGTAAGTGAACAAATAACATAAAAATAATGTGTTTTAAAACGTAAATTCTAAGATAAATGAATGAAATATGTGTTAATTTAACATATCATAAATGTTAATTTTCTGAAAAAAAAATGTTCCCACGGTTTGTTTACAAACTGTGTCGATGTTATGTTTTTCTTTGTATTTATTCTTTTATATAATATTTGTGTTACCTTCTAACATATTCATCTTGTGTAAAATCAACTCAAAAATTTGAATGGACCGTTTGGGACATGCGATTTATGTTAAATTCAACACATTTTTTCCAACTCTGTATGAATAGTATCATTATTTTTGTATATTTTTTATGGAATATCTAAAAACGTATAAAATATCTAGTGGACATTTATCAAGCATATTTTTATAAAATTATTTCAGAATTTATTAAAACTATACACGCATTGAAGGAGCTAAACAATTTATTTAATTTCAAAAGATCAAAAGATTATACAAATTTTTTTGAAGACATTTTAAGTAGAGTTAGCTGCTTTTGCAAATTGTTGCTTATTATATGTGAACATTTCTTATTGCTCAATGAATATTTCACGAAACAATTTTGACTGTGGATAGTTTATGTGATTTGATTGAAGAGAGATTGGAATAACCGTTAGTATATACATTTGCGTTAATTATTGCAGGATGCGGTACATCCGCAATTGGCAATCTTGGATCTATAAAGTCTGCGTGATCGACCAGTTTCTATCCTTCGTCTGTCTCTACAGATAACGCGTTATAGTTTCTGCGAATAAATTGTGCGATCTCGTGGAGAGTCGCACCGTACCGGAAGAGAATCAGCCCGGGACCTGGCTAACGGGCAATATTCGCTATTCGCATGAATCATGCACATCCTGCGCATCCTTTGCACGACGCCAGGAGCGACGAACCGAGAGCGAGTGACTAACGGCGTCGAAGCTGGTTCGTTTCTCTCTCTAGCGATGCCTAAATCACTATGTTGAAAGATTATAATCAACGTGCATGTCGACTTTCGAGCGAGACGCATTCGAGAACCGTACACAATGGGGCGTATTACGGAGGAATCGGTTTCCGATCGCTCCTGGGATCTACACGTGGAATAGGAATTTTGACCCCGTCTTCGTTCTGAAACTCAGTATTCATCTGCTTACATACTCATGTGTGTAAAAAATTTATATTTTAACATACGATTCGCATTTAATTGATTCTAATAAGCAAATGTTAGGTAAAGTCAAGTGAAATACTATTTTATATTTAGAAATTACTATAACAGAAATTGTGGCTCTAAGAATAAATAAAAAAATAAAATGCTAACACGTGAATCAATGTAGTTCTTATAGAATACTTAATGTAGAAAAATAAAATATTATAGAAATTATATTTACTTTATTCCGTCTCATATTGCAAGTATCTAATATTCGTGTAACACACTTAAAAGAACTTAAACCAAAAATTGAAACGTTCACGAATTTTATATTTATATTGTTTAATTTTTTTCTGATGTAATATTATTTTTTTTAATCTATTTTTTTATTTATAGAGCTATTTTTATAGAGCTATAATTCTTGTTATTATAATTTTTAAATATTAGAGGATCTTTTATTTAATTTTACATAATATTGTCTCCGACCGCATTTTTTGATGTCTTTATATTTATATCAATTTTAATTATAATTCGCGAATCATCCGCGCACCGTTTGTCGCGATCGAACCTGATGACCCGAAAAATAGCTGAACACGGCAAGATTCGTGACCAGTTCGGGGCCTCTAACGACGATACGAGCAAATATCCGTGAACGTGACTAACGGGTTAATTATTTCTCAATTTTATCAACGATTATCCGAGCTTCGTAAATTCTCATTGCAACGTATGTACCTAAGAATGGCGAGAGGATACTATGTCCGTTGATTACATCGTGAGACGTAATGCTGAACTCCGGCGGTCAACTCGTTAAAACGCGTGGCGTCGTAACTCAGCACGTTCAAAGAAAAAGAGAAGAAGCAGAAAGAGAGGAGAGAGAGGAGAGAGAGAGAGAGAGAGAGAGGAATAAATGCCAACTCTATTGTTCTGTGACTTATGGCAGCTGGCTATCGCGGTACCGCGTCGCTATATTATAGGGCAGTTTGCTCTTTCGCGGTGCGAACATCACGTATTAGAAAATATATATTGTAGGCGCCGCCACGATAAACAACATGTATCCTCATGCGCGAGCATGCGATGCAGATTAGCATCTCGTTAGAATAACACGAGCAGAAACAAATGTGGGATTAGAGAAGAATTATAACATCCGTCGTGGGTTTTAACATTCGGCTTTAGCAGCGCGCAATCCGATGGCTGCGTTCTCTCGTTGAAATCGAGTATAACATTTATTTGTTTAATCAATTGAATTTCACTTATTATTATCTCAGATTCAAAAGCGAGAAAAACAATATTAAGTTTACAAAATATATTAATCCCTAAAAATACTTCTTTAAAATATAAAAAATATACGCCAAGTGCAAAAAAGGTTTCTACAGTATATGTATATTATATTCCTTTTAATAAAAAAACAGAAACGAAATAAATGCAATTAGCCAAGTATTTCATAACGCAAGACGCATAAGATAGATTGAAAGTGACTAAAAAGGTCAACTAAATTATAGTATACAAAAACTGCGTGCCCGGCTGGCATTAAAACGCAATATTTTAGGATCAATATATTTTTCGTATTTAGTAGGGAAATTATTTGCAATACAAATTAATTAAAAAGTTATTACATACAATATTCTACGGATATAACATAATACATGAAAACAGTAATTCAACAAACAAGAGATGTTAATAATTGCTTACTTTTTCTTCACTATAATCCAGCTCAGTCATCCTTTAAAATCACTTTCAATCTATCTTATGTGTCTTGCGTTATGAAATACTTGGCTAATTGCATTTATTTTGTATCCGTTTTTCATTAAAAGAAATGTAATATTCGATATCTTTTTTATGCACTTGGCACATATTTTTTTCTTTTTAAAGAGATTTGTTTTAGGGATTTCACTGCTTTTTAGAGAACGTAAATTTTTGAAAACGTAACGTAATTGTCGTCGTCGTCGTCGTCGTCGTCTCTCTCTCTCTCTCTCTCTCTCTCTCTCTCTCTCTCTCTCTCTGTTTGTCTCATGTACCTACATCGATAATTATTACATATGTATGTGCATTAATGTTCATTTATATTGCTAATTTTAATATAATATTATTTGAATGAAGGCATTGCGAATTTGACAGCATGAAAATAAAGGTACACAGTAACATTTAGGTACACGTCAAGCGGTCAAGCGGCCGGTTTTATATTATATTTTTATGCACTATCGTCGCGACGCTACCGCGTCGCTTGTGATAAACTGTCGTATTAAAAAAAATCCATTTTGTTATATATAATAAAAACGTGTCTAGATACATTGCGTTATTTATTCTTATACAATTTATCATGTATCAACTTTCAAAAATAATGCAAGTACAATATTTAAAATATATTTCATTAGTCGTTTTAAATTATACATACAATATATAAAATTATGTATTATATGTATTACATACGTATGTGTATGTAATTATATTATATTTTATATATATACATATTATGTATAATATATGCGCGCGCGCACATACACACACATATATATATATAATACATGTTTCATTAATTTCTATAAAACATTATATAATGGCATATTTTATATAAGTAAAATAGACTAAGTAAATATTATAATGGAAATATAATTTAAATTATAGTATTAGAATACCCGAATATTAATTCACCGTTAATTTTATGATTACTTCTCTAAAATATTCGTATCCTTAAACTATGACATATTATATTTTACAATTCGTTTTCTATTCTCGAAATTAATAGCTCAGATTTAAATTAATACATATTCAGATTTTGTTTTTCGGACATTAATATTTGAATCATTCAAATAATTCGAATGTTTTTGAGTAATAATAATTATTTCGAATAATTTGAGTATTAAAATATTTAAATATTTATAATCGTAATACAAATATCATATTAGATGTATAAAAAATGAATATGTACAAAAATAAATTGTCAAAAAAATTCAACTATTTGTAATGTACATAACAATTAATTATTAAACGGTATGCTAATGGATGGTATGGAAAGTTGATATTTAATTCGTCAAACGTAGCAGTTCATTATTTCTGTTGACAATTAGTTGAAACTGCTGATGCTTCTTCACATATTGGCTTTAAAATTTATTGGAACCTCTACTGTATCCTATTCAAAATTGAATCTGCAAATATAAATGAAATAAATAACATTAAAAAGTTGGAATATATAGTCGTGATTAGTACTACAAAGTTAAATTTCTCACTCTCTCTCTCTCTCTCTCTCTCTCTCTCTCTCTCTCTCTCTCTCTCTCTCCCCAAGTACATTATTTTATAATCGCGCATCAAAGCTAGATTTTTTATTATTTAAGTATTTAAAAAATCGAACGTTCAACATCGAATAGTATTGGAAATAAAAAATGCTTGATTCCAAAATTACTCCAATAGATAAACTACCTGAACAGCTATCAAGTATTAAATATTAAGTACTAAGTATATTTTATTAAAATAAATAGTGAAAACATTATAATAAACTTATATTATTTGATTTTGATATCGACTAAATGGAATTACTTAACTGAAATATCGATAAAATTTATGAAACACTCATTTTAAATATCAGAGTCAAAGTTTTATAATTTTTATGATAAACAAATACTCTAAATATTTGATTTCTTATATGATTTTGATCTTATGTTTGTTATATATATGAATGCACAATAAAGGAGCGAGTAAAGGAGAATAAAACAAAAGTATTTGTATTATTTACCGTTGTCATTTTTTCAAATGCGAATATATCTATCAATCTTATGAGAAATTACTCGTTATTTTCTTCCGATTCCGATTGATGATTCGTATTCATGTCATTTTCTCCAGTATTTTTTTTAGTTTTTTTATTTATGCCATGTTTGGACAAATGGTTCGCTAAGTCATTTACTTTATCTTTAAGTATGTCAAACTTCTTACAACAAATCTTGCATTGTACTATGTCATTTGATGTATTCAATTTTTCAAAATTTTTCGATACCCACGAATGTTTAAATTTGTTTTGTATTTTCTCGATTATTAGTGGATGTTTATGTTTCATATGACGCTTTAATGCGCTTGCACAATATCCATATGTAAGGGAAAAATTACAAATTTTACATTTTGAAGCGTATAGTCCTTCCCTTGTGAAATATTGCCTCATTAAGTCACTTTGGTTATTTTGTTTGTTTATTTCTTTGTCAGGACATATTTGATGAGCATAAAATAAATGTGCTTTCATGTGAAAATATGTCGTACTGTGAACATATTTTTCATGGCAAATGTTACACTGTGCCCTATTATTCTGAAATTTACTATAATGTTGCCATATCCAATTGTTCGTTTTCGTATCTCTTTGTATGTTGTTTTCTTCAGTACTCTTTTTAGTTTTTTTATTTAAGCCATGCTTGACCAAATGGCACGCTAAATCATCTATATCATTTTGCAATACATTAAACGTGTAACAACAAATCTTGCATTTTACTTTATCATTTGATGCGTTTAATATGAAATGTGCCGATATCCAAGAATGTTGAAATTCTTTTTGTATTTCTTCTAATATTTGTGGATGTTTACATTTAAGATGATTCTTTAACACCCCTGTTAAATATCCACTTGAAAGAGATGTATCACAAATCTTACATTTTAAAGTGTACCTTTCTTCTTCTGTGAAATAACGCCATATAGGACCGTGTCTGTAATCAATGTCTTCATCACGAAATATTTTATGAGCACGAAATAAGTGTACTTTTAATCTTAATGTGCCGCATGTATTATAAGAACAAATCTTGCATTGGATTTTTGCATTTCCTATGGTATTATAATAATGCTGTATCCAACTACTTGACTTATTTCTTTGCAGTGCCATCACGTCTTCACAGTATCTTAGAGTGTGTATTACTAAACATGACAATGTCTATACCACAGGGAAATGTTCGACAAAAGTCGAAGAGTCACATGTGAATTTAGTTAGAACATAAATATTGATGATTTGAACTGATATAGCCTAAACCGAGGGCACAGACTCTTGCAAAAAGCATAACGCATAAATCATAAGATGAATCCAACCAGAGTCCTTTATTTCATGGAAAGGAAGGAAATGAAGGACTTTGATTGGTTCGTTTCCTTATGCATTATACGTTATGCGTTATGCAAATGTTTGTGCTCTTAACTTAAAGCCTTGTGTCCGATATAAAAATTCATCCGAGATCTCGGGCCGACGAAGAATTGACCAATCGCTTTGGTCACGTGACCAAATTTATCAAATGTTATTTGTTATTTCTTTCTCTGTCCAAGATCTCGGAGCGGTTTCTAGTATCGTGGACACAAAGCTTAACAGTCAAATAGTGCCGCTCTATATTTGTAACAATTCAATCATCGTAATTAAGAGAATTCAGATTAAAATATCTTTTCACATCCAAAAATGAAGATTTTTTCTTTTTGCATTTAATATTGTATCATAAAACCCATATGCCAAGTGCAAAAAAGGTATCTACAATATATGTATATTATATTCCTTTTAATAAAAAAACAGAAGCGAAATAAATGCAATTAGCCAAGTATTTCATAACTCAAGACGCATAAGATAGATTGAAAGTGACTAAAAAGGTCAACTAAATTATAGTAAAGAAAAAACTGCGTGCCCGGGTGGCATTAAAACGCAATATTTTAGGACCAATATATTATATTTTTCGTATTTAGTAGGGAAATTATTTGCAATACAAATTAATTAAAAAGTTATTACATACAATATTCTACGGATATAACATAATACATGAAAACAGTAATTCAACAAACAAGAGATGTTAATAATTGCTTACTTTTTCTTCACTATAATCCAGCTCAGTCATCCTTTAAAATCACTTTCAATCTATCTTATGTGTCTTGCGTTATGAAATACTTGGCTAATTGCATTTATTTTGTATCCGTTTTTCATTAAAAGAAATGTAATATTCGATATCTTTTTTATGCACTTGGCACATATTTTTTTCTTTTTAAAGAGATTTGTTTTAGGGATTTCACTGCTTTTTAGAGAACGTAAATTTTTGAAAACGTAACGTAATTGTCGTCGTCGTCGTCGTCGTCGTCTCTCTCTCTCTCTCTCTCTCTCTCTCTCTCTCTCTCTCTCTCTGTTTGTCTCATGTACCTACATCGATAATTATTACATATGTATGTGCATTAATGTTCATTTATATTGCTAATTTTAATGTAATATTATTTGAATGAATGCATTGCGAATTTGACAGCATGAAAATAAAGGTACGCAATAACATTTAGGTACACGTCAAGCGATCAAGCGGCCGGTTTTATATTTTTATGCACTATCGTCACGACGCTACCGCGTCGCTTGTGATAAACTGTCGTATTAAAAAAAAATCCATCTTGTTATACATAAAATGTTGCGAATTTGACAGCATGAAAATAAAGGTACACAGTAACATTTAGGTACACGTCAAGCGGTCAAGCGGCCGGTTTTATATTATATTTTTATGCACTATCGTCGCG
>NW_017256696.1:2568299-2571898 GCF_001594055.1 Mycetomoellerius zeteki | reverse complement strand
AATATGAAATGTGCCGATATCCAAGAATGTTGAAATTCTTTTTGTATTTCTTCTAATATTTGTGGATGTTTACATTTAAGATGTCCCTTTAACTGGTTTGCAATATATCCTGTCGAAAGAGATGTATCACAAATCTTACATTTTAAAGTGTACCTTTCTTCTTCTGTGAAATAACGCCATATCGGACCGTGTCTGTAATCCATGTCTTCATCATGAAATATTTTATGAGCACGAAATAAGTGTACTTTTAATGTTAATGTGTTGTTTGCAATATAAGAACAAATCTTGCATTGGATTTTTGCATTTCCTAAAGTATTATAATAATTCCGTATCCAACTACTTGACTTATTTCTTTGCAGTGCCATCACGTCTTCACAGTATCTTAGAGTGTGTATTACTAAACATGACAATGTCTATACCATAGGGAAATGTTCGACAAAGGTCGAAGAGTGACATGTGAATTTAGTTAGAACATAAATATTGATGATTTGAACTGATATAGCCTAAACCGAGGGCACAGACTCTTGCAAAAAGCATAACGCATAAATCATAAGATGAATCCAACCAGAGTCCTTTATTTCATGGAAAGGAAGGAAATGAAGGACTTTGATTGATTCGTTTCCTTATGCATTATACGTTATACGTTATGCAAATGTTTGTGCTCTTTACTTAAAGCCTTGTGTCCGATATAAGAATTCATCCGAGATCTCGGGCCGACGAAGAATTCACCAATCGCTTTGGTCACGTGACCAAATTTATCAAATGTTATTTGTTATTTCTTTCTCTGTCCAAGATCTCGGAGCGGTTTCTAGTATCGTGGACACAAAGCTTAACAGTCAAATAGTGCCGCTCTATACTTGTAACAATTCAATCATCGTAATTAAGAGAATTCAGATTAAAATATATTTTCACATCCAAAAATGAAGATTTTTTCTTTTTGCATTTAATATTGTATCATAAAACCCATATGCCAAGTGCAAAAAAGGTATCTACAATATATGTATATTATATTCCTTTTAATAAAAAAACAGAAGCGAAATAAATGCAATTAGCCAAGTATTTCATAACTCAAGACGCATAAGATAGATTGAAAGTGACTAAAAAGGTCAACTAAATTATAGTAAAGAAAAAACTGCGTGCCCGGGTGGCATTAAAACGCAATATTTTAGGACCAATATATTATATTTTTCGTATTTAGTAGGGAAATTATTTGCAATACAAATTAATTAAAAAGTTATTACATACAATATTCTACGGATATAACATAATACATGAAAACAGTAATTCAACAAACAAGAGATGTTAATAATTGCTTACTCTTTCTTCACTATAATCCAGCTCAGTCATCCTTTAAAATCACTTTCAATCTATCTTATGTGTCTTGCGTTATGAAATACTTGGCTAATTGCATTTATTTTGTATCCGTTTTTCATTAAAAGAAATGTAATATTCGATATCTTTTTTATGCACTTGGCACATATTTTTTTCTTTTTAAAGAGATTTGTTTTAGGGATTTCACTGCTTTTTAGAGAACGTAAATTTTTGAAAACGTAACGTAATTGTCGTCGTCGTCGTCGTCGTCGTCTCTCTCTCTCTCTCTCTCTCTCTCTCTCTCTCTCTCTCTCTCTGTTTGTCTCATGTACCTACATCGATAATTATTACATATGTATGTGCATTAATGTTCATTTATATTGCTAATTTTAATGTAATATTATTTGAATGAATGCATTGCGAATTTGACAGCATGAAAATAAAGGTACGCAATAACATTTAGGTACACGTCAAGCGATCAAGCGGCCGGTTTTATATTTTTATGCACTATCGTCACGACGCTACCGCGTCGCTTGTGATAAACTGTCGTATTAAAAAAAAATCCATCTTGTTATACATAAAATGTTATATAATAAAAACGTGTCTAGATACATTGCGTTATTTATTCTTATACAATTTATCATGTATCAACTTTCAAAAATAATGCAAGTACAATATTTAAAATATATTTCATTAGTCGTTTTAAATTATACATACAATATATAAAATTATGTATTATATGTTTACATACGTATGTGTGTGTAATTATATTAGATATATATATGTAATTATATTATATTTATATATATATATGTATAATATATGCGCGCGCAACTTACACACACACATATATATATGTATAGATATATATAATACATGTTTCATTAAAGGGTAATTCCTATAAACATTATATAATGGCATATTTTATATAAGTAAAATAGACTAGAATAGATAAGTAAATATTATACTGTAAATATAATTTAAATTATAGTATTAGAATACCCGAATATTAATTCACCGTTAATTTTATGATTACTTCTCTAAAATATTCGTATCCTTAAACTATGACATATTATATTTTACAATTCGTTTTCTATTCTCGAAATTAATAGCTCAGATTTAAATTAATACATATTCAGATTTTGTTTTTCGGACATTAATATTTGAATCATTCAAATAATTCGAATGTTTTTGAGTAATAATAATTATTTCGAATAATTTGAGTATTAAAATATTTAAATATTTATAATCGTAATACAAATATCATATTAGATGTATAAAAAATGATTATGTCGAAAAATAAATTGTCTATTCAAAAAAATTCAACTATTTGTGATGTACATAACAATTAATTACTAAACGGTATGCTAATGGATGGTATGGGAAGTTGATATTTAATTCGTCAAACGTCGCAGTTCATTGTTTCTGTTGACAATTAGTTGAAACTGCTGATGCTTCTTCACATATTGGCTTTAAAATTTATTGGAATCTCTACTGTATCCTATTCAAAATTGAATCTGCAAATATAAATGAAATAAATAACAGATTAAAAAGTTGGAATATATAGTCGTGATTAGTACTACAAAGTTAAATTTCTCACTCTCTCTCTCTCTCTCTCCCCAAGTACATTATTTTATAATCGCGCATCAAAGCTAGATTTTTTATTATTTAAGTATTTAAAAAATCGAACGTTCAACATCGAATAGTATTGGAAATAAAAAATGCTTGATTCCAAAATTACTCCAATAGATAAACTACCTGAACAGCTATCAAGTATTAAATATTAAGTACTAAGTATATTTTATTAAAATAAATAGTGAAAACATTATAATAAACTTATATTATTTGATTTTGATATCGACTAAATGGAATTACTTAACTGAAATATCGATAAAATTTATGAAACACTCATTTTAAATATCAGAGTCAAAGTTTTATAATTTTTATGATAAACAAATACTCTAAATATTTGATTTCTTATATGATTTTAATCTTATGTTTGTTATATATATGAATGCACAATAAAGGAGCGAGTAAAGGAGGATAAAACAAAAGTACTTGTATTATTTACCGTTGTCATTTTTTCAAATGCGAATATATCTATCAATCTTATGAAAAGTTACTCGTTATTTTCTTCCGATTCCGATTGATGATTCGTATTCATGTCATTTTCTCCAGTATTTTTTTTAGTTTTTTTATTTATGCCATGTTTGGACAAGTGGTTCGCTAAGTCATTTACTTTATCTTTAAGTATGTCAAACTTCTTACAACAAATCTTGCATTGTACT
>NW_017256696.1:2567303-2567755 GCF_001594055.1 Mycetomoellerius zeteki | reverse complement strand
ACATGTGAATTTAGTTAGAACATAAATATTGATGATTTGAACTGATATAGCCTAAACCGAGGGCACAGACTCTTGCAAAAAGCATAACGCATAAATCATAAGATGAATCCAACCAGAGTCCTTTATTTCATGGAAAGGAAGGAAATGAAGGACTTTGATTGATTCGTTTCCTTATGCATTATACGTTATACGTTATGCAAATGTTTGTGCTCTTTACTTAAAGCCTTGTGTCCGATATAAGAATTCATCCGAGATCTCGGGCCGACGAAGAATTCACCAATCGCTTTGGTCACGTGACCAAATTTATCAAATGTTATTTGTTATTTCTTTCTCTGTCCAAGATCTCGGAGCGGTTTCTAGTATCGTGGACACAAAGCTTAACAGTCAAATAGTGCCGCTCTATACTTGTAACAATTCAATCATCGTAATTAAGAGAATTCAGATTAAAATAT
>NW_017256696.1:2492181-2566682 GCF_001594055.1 Mycetomoellerius zeteki | reverse complement strand
GCATATGTCTATAGGACTTTTTTTCTTAGTTTTTTACTCCTCTACACGCTCCCGAAGTTTTGCCATTTAATTTGGAAACACCCTGTATATATATATATACGTTATTTATATATAATGTATATATAATTAAATATATATATATACAATATTTTACATTATTCAGTGACCTTCACCAAGGTATACGTAATTAGCCTTTAATTAGTTACATGTATGATCGATGTGTACGCTCAACACATTACTATGTATTAGCTGCAGTGTGCCAAACGATATGCTCTCACATCACGTGAATCTGCGACCTTATCCGGCCAGATTGAATCGTTCAGCCCAGGAAGTATCAGATCACCAGAAACGCATTGATCTCCAAGGAGCTATCGGAGCAACTTCGCCCGGCGTCACCCGGAATCGCTCACGGAGTCGCCCGGTGTCGCCTGGCGTCGCCCGTCTTTGCTCGGAGTCGTCGTCGTCATTGTCCGTCGTCTCTCTGTCTCTCTCTCTCTCTCTCTCTCTCTCTCTCTCTCTCCCCCCCCCCCCCCCCTTTTCCTCCAACTCACTCACTCACTCACTCTATCTCTGTTTATCTCATGTACACTGATATAATTATTACATATGTATGTGCATTAATATTCACACTTATATTGCTAATTTTAATATAATATAATATTATTTGAATGAAGGCATTGTGAAAGGCATCATAATGGACAAAATGTCTTTACATGTATGTGTCACACGTAGAACTGAAAAAATCTGAAAATCTGAAATGACCTCTTTCGATCTCCAGATCTCGGTGTCGGCCGTACCAATTTTATTTGGACTGATCTCAAAGAAAAATACCGATAACATTATATAATAAAAGTGTTTTTAGATTGTTGATTGCAGTTTTAGTTTCTGAGTAATTTTAATCTAAAGTTTGTTGATGTCAAAACTCCGGATGAAGCTTGTGGTAGCGTCACAAACATATACGCAATGACATTCGCACGTCATCGGCTCGTTTTGTATTTTTTTATACTTGGCGTCGCGTCTCTTGATATGAAAATATGTTTCAATAAAACAATACTTACAATCAATACAATCGATTTGTAAAATATATCGAAAATTCATTTTGTTTCGTTAATTAATAAATAATCATTTATTTGAAAATAAATTTGCCAAACGTCTGCAATTAATTTTAAAACATCCTCGTTACAGGTCGCAAGGTACATTAAAGAATCTGCCGAAGTGTCACTTGCAATTTTCGTAAAAGTCGTTTGCGCCGTTGCCCCAATACCGAATCAGGCAATCGCCGACGTCAACTTCGATTATTGTCAAACCAATGGCAAGGTCTTTGGCCTCGGCATCTCCGTGTATTAAGGTCAAAGACAGCAGGCGCCCTGTTACCGACTTGCACCGATCTCCGCATTTAATGTCATCCGGTATCACGTGCCACATTAATGATCACAGCTGATCGAGAATGCGTTCTGGGATCATTCTGCATGGAAACGAAGATGATATTAAGAATGACTCTGGAAATATTTGTTTTGATTGTCTGTATATTCAAAAGAGAATTTACAATGAATTTTATTAATAATTGTAAGCGTTTTCCGGGGTAATTTATCGAGATAATTGACATGATAAGCTATTACTGAACGTATAATCACAGTGAAGAAAACGTATCATGATAATGATTTTATGTAAGAGCTTGATAATGTCCGTGACGAATAATATCCTGGAATAATGTGTCTACGACACATCACACGTAAGAGAAAGACACATGCGAAAGAAACAAAAAAAGACACCTATCGCGGGACAATTCTCGGGGTCAGGGTTAAAAGCGTGGGCGAGAAGCGAGGTAAATCATTTGCATTCACTTTTGTAGCGCACTGCGTGTTTGCACGCCTACGATGTTGTATATTAAAAATTTTTTCGGAATGCTGCAGGAAAATGCACTGAGATAAGAACGGCGGATATCTTTTTTAATGGGTTATTTTATGGTAATCAGCGACAGAGAAAAGGAAAATGAATTCAAAGAAGGAATTATAATAAAGGGAGAACATTCCTCTTCTATAAACACAATTATAATAAAATGTTTATTTTATTTAAAATTGTATAAAGTGTAAAATATTTAAAATGTAAATATATATATAATTATTATTTTTGTATTTTCAAGGTTATCGTTTAAATATAATAAGCATATTAAAAAAATTTAAAGATAAAAACGTAATTTTATTACGTTCATTTTTTTTATTATAAAATATAATTTCCTATTTTTTATATAAACAAATTAATTTCTTATTTTTATACAAATTTTATATAAATTTTCTATTTTATGTTTTCTGTTCTTTAGAAATTTTCTAAATTAATTTTTATATAGAATATATACAATATTATACGCAAAGCAATAGAAATACAGAAATGGAAGGATATCTAAGGCACAAGTTCCGAATGACAGGATTCCCTTGGAGGTGCGTAAGAAACATGACGATGTGCATTTTTGTGCGATAGAAATTGTAGATTAGTCCGGAATAGTTCGTAGAGCATGTAATGACTGACGATATCGGTGGTTGAATCGGAAATTATACAGCCGCGCGATATACGAGATACTCTTGAAACGCCGGCTTTACCGTTGTTGGTGCACGAAGCTCCGTAATTATTTGCGATTAAGTGAATTGGATAGTGTATTATTAGAGACGGCCGATTTCATACCGAGAGTCGCGATGTCTGTCGATAAGAGCCGCGAGAGAAATGCTGCTTAAAGAAATATATTTTACGACAGATTGAAGGCAGACGTAGTGGACATATGCCAACAAAACAAATACGTTACGGATCTTGCTTTATTAATCTAGCCATCAAAGTACTTGTTCTATTTGTCGTTTGCGCGTTTTTTAATACAATGTTAATGCAGCTAAATGCAACAAAATCGATTCATAAATTTGTTTCTCAATATAATAAGACGTTTTTAATACGGCGATATCTATTATATCGGGTCAATAAATTAATCTTATAATTAGACTCATATCATCATCAATGACCTTGTAGTTAGTACGGAATATTAAAGACAGGAAAGCAGTTTTCAGCTACCGATTAACAGTTAATGACTAACGAAGTATCCTGTAACTATCAACTAAGTTGATTTACATCAAGTGATGCAAGTGAATTTGTTCGTTTGTTATTTAAAGGACATCTTTATGTCGGTCTCTCTGGATTCGAGCAGTTTTGCGAAATTGATTTTTCAAGTGTACTGCTTACTCACCGCAAATCTCTCATTAGGGCGTCAACGGAAATCGAGGGTTGAATACACGGAGATGAAACTTAAATTATAATTTTGACACAGCAAATATGCTAACATAGTGGAGAAAGTAATATGTTATGTTGGCAAGAGTATTAAAGACTTGAATTACTTCGAAACGAGAGTGTCCAAACTGGTTTTGAATTTAATACGGAATAACAATATCGCGACTCTCGTATTTCACAAGTACTGAACTGGAAAACGTTGCAAAAAACGCCTGTTATTAAACATTTTTAATAGCGACGTCAACTTTACATAATGTAGAATGTTGACTTATTTATTTTTGCAATATATTGAAATAAAATTAGAGGAATCGTGTGATTCTCAATCACTCACTGTATCTAGTATTTTGCCCTCTTTTGTTGATTGTGGATTCTAGGTACCTAATATAATTTATCAGATTTCATTAATCTTTAGTGACGTAATATTTGTGGTGTGTTGGAACAATTATTCATGTAACGATGTAGAAACTTAGCGATTTATATATTAATGAGTAATTTAGACTACTATGTGAATATACGATAGAGAAATAAGAAGGCAAACGATCAATATGGTCGAAGTTAGATCTAGTGTCTAATAATATTTTTGTAAATTTTTTCTAAGTACATCTTTCAGTTATTCAGTTTAAACTCACACAGCTTCCTGTTGGACTCGAATCACAAACTGATAATAATATTACAATTAAATTGGTCATTGATTTGATAATGATGCTACTAGCATTTTGAAACGCCGTAAAGAAAACTTATTGCGAAAAATACTATCCCAACTAGAATTTTAATTTGGGACTTCCCGATTATTTGGGATGGATGTCTTTTCCAATTCAATTACTGAGATATGTAGTAATATTTGTCGCAATAACCAGTATACAGCCAAAAATATTAGGCACCTGTATTTTCTTCATTAATCTGAATTCTTTTATCTACATTATTTCCTATTAATTACCGACATTATATATAAGTTTAAAGAATTCTTGAAAGGATAATTCATAACAAATGTCATCAATCAATTTTTAAACTGAGACATTAAGTAATAGTTAATATCATGCCTAATATTTTTGATTAGGACTGTATAAAGAAAGAACGTACTGGGAGGCTAACGTACTGGGAGTACAAACAATAATTTAATCTTGACTACTATATGAATAAATCATTTTTCAATGAGTAGTTATATATACATATAATTCCTGTATCTATATAATATATATATATATGTATATAACGCGCATTGAAATTACACCATTTTGAATTCCTGTTCTCATATGGAGCATTGGGCGGTGTGTTTACCTCCTCATGAGACTAGTTCTCCGAAGCAACTAGCTAGATTTCGTCAAATTTACACCGCGTTAGCACGCACGTGTTAAGAAACGGACGGTGTTTGGTGAACGAGCGACCGTATTACGAGGCTTAGACGGGATCGGTTCGGTTTTCTACTGTTGAAATATCGGCATTTATCCGTCTTTCTTTTGAGCAAAAAAATAATTGTTTTCAGAAAGTTCAATTGAGAACTTGTAGAAATAAAAAATAAATTTCTGTACATACTTATTTAGAGTGATTATATATCTTCTCTAAGGATTTCCCAGGGATCGCCCAGAATTTCATTTTCTGATTAAGTGGTTAGATGGTTAAACTTGACCTAATAATAATATAAAAATTGTATTTTTTTATCATTAGTTAATCACTAAACTAATGATTTTATAGTAACTTTTAAAGTTACTTGCACGCTACAAAACTATCAGTTCAGTAATTAATTATAGCTACAAAAGAATACAATTTTTACATTATCAAATTAATTGAGATTAATTGAGTTAATTCTAAACCACGAGTTAATCAGAAAATGAAAAACCAGACCTAATTTTAAAAAATGCGGAGTTTTTTTGAAAGGAGCACGAGCGATTTCAATGTAGGACTGTAATTTCTAAATGATGTTTATTGAAAATAATGGTTTTTTATACTGAAAAAAAGAACGCTTTCACATCTCAAACATTGATAAAGGCTGTGAAAAGTTGTGGGCAAATAACGAGAATCAAATGGAGGCACGTGTCTAAGCGACTAAAGTCAATTGGAAGTTATCACCAGCCTCTATATTGATTCAATAGCCTCAATAGACGATTCCTTGAGTAATGCGACAACTGCCGGTATTGCCGGTAGCAGTTGTAAACAAATGCTGCATCAACATCCTGGATGAAAATTGCATAATACATTTTTTTCAATTTGGCAGAATAAAATACCTTTTGTTATTTATAATTGTTAAAAAATTTATCATTTTACTTAAAAGTTTTTCTCATTTCGTTTGAACAAGGTTTACGTTGATTTTGAATAATCTTTAGCAGCCCTATTAGGGGCCTACTTTTTAAAATCTTAGTTTTTTCTTGAATAAGATTTGATAATTTATTAGTACATTGTATGCCTAAAATATGACACTATCTCAGCATACATTTATTAAAGTTTTGTGACATAGAAATATCATATCTTCAATTCTGAATAATAAAAAATATATTATTTGAAGATTAAATTTTTTATTAACTAATATTAATAATATAAAAAATATTAATAATTTATTAAAATAAAATTTTTTTATTTACTAGTTCTTATCAGTTTCCTGTACTTATTTGCAATATGTTTATTGTTAATATTCTAAATAATCTAAATTATCACTGAAAGATTTATTTTCAAGGTAAAGTGCGGAGAAGTGTTGAACAGGGAAACGCACATTCGCCAATAGGTTCATTAAACTTCTTTGATGCCCATCGCGAGCAATTGGCAGTTTATTTAATCAGTTCGTGTGGGGCGATCCGCGAAGAAAGTAATTAGTCACTAATTAATAGTAATCAGGTGGGGGGTGAGTAATTGCTGTTTCCCATGGACGATAGCGATCGAGAATTTCTGCGGCAAGATCGGAATCCTCGTTAAATCGCGGACGCCGGAGGGACGTGCTCGCAGAAGCGAGGAACGTGACGTTGCGAGGAATGCGTTTTGTTTAGTGGCAAATTGGGCTGGGAATCGTCGGATTATGCGCTACACGAGTTTCGTTACACGGCTCGTTAACGTAAATAAGTGCGTGCCGTAAAATGGCCGCAACGGCCGAACGTGGGCGCTCGTAGTATGAACGAGGAAATGCACCGCCAAGAATGGAAAGGCGTTCGTTTATCGCCGACTTCCCGCATTACTCCATAAATTAATCGTTTGTAGAAAAATGGATGCGAACCATACGCGTATAATTGAGTATTCTTCGGATCTCCCCGCAGAACGATGAAATAATATTCAAATCTTAGATCCTTGTCTTTAGCATGAATGCGATTTTGGAAATCTATTTTAAAATTTTTATTTAAATTTCTTTAAATTAAAAAAATTTAAAAGATAGATATTATACAGTATTTATTTTTCTTTGTAAACATATTTTAAGTTTTAAAATTGATGTTTGCAAAAGTTGCAAATTAATATATGTATAATGTCTGTTTATTTATTATATTTATCATATTGATAGAAAAAATAGGAATTTACAAACAATAAGCATTATAAATTGCATCTTACGTTTCTCGATCACATCGTTAAATCAACATTCAATACCGGTGCAGATACATCGTCATAGATCATAACGGTGCATTTGCTATAATAGCAATTCTGAGAACAAGGAAGTTGAGTGCTTTTACCTTATTGAGAGCGTTTATTTTTTCTCAGCTATAATTGTATGCGTATATTTATATTTATTCTATACGACAAAATTGAATATAAAAGTAAGGCGGTGCTTAGACGATCAATATTATTGTACATTTTGTACAATATTATTGATCTCTTCTTTATACAATAAAAAACATAATCAACATAGTCTCGATAATTAATAATACTGTGCAATATCAAATGTAGTACAATAATGTTTATCATTTAGGAGCTGCTTAAAAAAATAATTTTTGCCAGGACTTATTTAATTATTTTTTTATATGCTTATTGAGAAGTTTTATATTTATAAATTTAAATAATGTATTAAAATGTTTTAAATTTTTACTTTTATTTCGTCGTTTACATGAACATTTTAATGACAACTTAATTTATCTACAATAGATAAATATTTACAATTTATATATACTTCAAGTAATTAATTAGTTTGCTTGAAAGAGGGTATTAAAAAAGGGCCCAAAAATTGAACATGAACGTGTGTATTTATTCAAATTTCAATGTTCTTGCCTCGGTTCTTGCTCGATTTTCGAGGTGTTCCCTAAACGACACAAACTTTGTCCAGGAGATCATAATCTACAAAAAACACTATTTTTTTTACTTACACCTTTTTGGACAAAAATCGCCCGTCTTTTAACATCCTCTTTTCAAATGTAACATTATCATGAAATTGTATGTGAATTCTTATTTTTATCGAGAGAGAAGAAACTTCAAAGTGAGCAGAAGCAAACAAGTAAAATAAAAAGACAGAATTAGAGATAATATTCATGGGTTTTTTACATCGTAACACGCATGCGACATAACGGCCTGATAGAAATTGCTGAAATTCCAGGGAAGTTGTTGCTCTACTAGAGAACATTAACATAACAACACATCGTTATATGTAAATCGCATAAAAATTTTTGCATTTAATTATATACATCACAAATATATCGTCAACGGAATAATTTATTGCTGCATTGAAATTTATTGCATTGAAATTTATGCTTTATAAACTTCAAACTATTCACCGATTTGCATTAATTCATTCTTTCTTTTACGATTCTATCAACCTTCTCTTGAAAGTCAGATCTACCATAAATTCAAGATTTGTATTTTTGATATTTAATTCAAATTTGCAAATTGAACAAATAATTTTTAAAATTTATTGTTAAAGAAAAAAAGTTCTAAATAAAAGTGAATGCGATAGTTTCCGAGTAAGATCGCATTTTCTTTTTTTTATAGATGAAGGATTCGAGGTAACTCACGTTGCGTTTACTTCAAAGTACACGCGGCAATGCATTTATTTTGTTTCAAATTTCTCAGTGTGGATAGGTATCTTCTCGCAACAGAAACAATTGCGTGCGGCTAATGACGCAACATTGTCGACGAGTAATTGCGTGCAAATATGAGATAGCAAGTGTATTCAATGGCAGTGTGCAGCGATGCGGTTATCTCGTATTTGCATAGACATTTACTCGAATAATTATCGTGATTACCGCGCATTTGGGTCACGTTTTTTGTACTATTTATACGTTATACTAATTTTGTGATCTTGCTGTCCCGAAGTTATCTATTCTCGTACATTTTAATTCTATCTTATGTATTTTGCGTAAAAATAATTGCCTAACAAGATTAGAGTAAATTTAAATTTGTATCTCGAATTATTAATAGAATTACTGTACGATACCTATTCTTTTAAATACGAGCTCATACACACTGAAAAAAATGCATGTAATTTTACATGGAAATTACATGTTTATGACTGGAAAATTACTTAAATTACATAAATATAATTGGAAATTTACTGGAAATAATAAATCATATTTAGGTAATTTTCCGGTCATAGACATGTAATTTCCATGTAAAATTACATGCATTTTTTTCACTGCAATGAATCTTATAATAAATCATCGAGAGAAATAGACTTATTCCATTTCTGCGCTCTAAATTTTCCAATCGCGATTTTCTGAAAAATTCACATTTTGTACCTTTCTCATTTCGTAGTGCCTATTAAATTATCCAATTTCCATGGAACCCTTTCAATATTTGATCGTCGAACATGGATTAGTGTTTCTGCTGGTCACTTTTAATCCTTTTGGAACAGAGTGCACAACACATTTTTTACGGAAGAATTACACACGTAGTTTCGCAGTTTTACACACTCACAACGTCACTTTTACTTCGTGATCTAATGAAGATCAAAAGAAAACAATGATCAAAATCGAATTTTTAAAAATTTTGTCGCGTATTATCATTAAGGGCCTAAAGACGTTATCAGAGAAAGTAAGAAGATAGTATCATCGTAAATTTGAATAACTATTATGTAAGTGATTCTTATCTCGAGGACTTCTCTCGAATTTTTAATATTGAATTTCATGAAATACAAAATTTTTTAGAATTTTAGGAATTTTTTATTCGTATTATTTTAACTCAATGAAAGAAATTATTCTCATTTTCAAACGTGTTTGGCATATTTATATGCATTTATATGCATTTATCGTTAAATTATGTATTTGACGATTGCAAAAAACTAAATATCTCTTTTAAATTGTACACAGATCTAATAGTTCCTTATCAGCTGATTATCATTGGCAGAATGTGTGGCTACTTAAATAGCTATTAAAATACACAGATTTTATCTTTATCTTTTATGTTTAGTTATAATAATTCATATTATTTTGTTTAACACACATATGTTTACTATGTGTTGTAGAGATTAGATCGCTGCGCGAAGATATTGGATTTGGAAATAGTTTACGTTAAAACATTATCAAAATTGTACCATAAAAATGAAAAAGTAAAAAGTGAATTATTTTTAAAGTATTTACAAATTTATCTTATTATTATTAATACCATTCTGTGTGAAACAATTTTAGAAAGAAAAATATACGAAGAGAATGATTTTGCTGAAAGATCTAAATTTTGCTAAATACAGAGATCTGAAAATAATTTTGTTGGATTGTTAAATTAATTTTGTTGGAAACTCAAACTAATTGTTTTCTCTAAAACATCAAAATTTTTCGCAGCATTGCTTATCATTTTTAAAAATTTCTAACATAATTATTTTGACGATTCAACAAAATTATTTTCAGATCTATATTTAGCCAAATTTTAAATCTTTTAGTAAAATCGTTCTTTGGTTCTTTCTTTTATATGTACAATATATATTAATAACAATCTTTCTCTGATAATCAATTAGTTAAAGACAAAGAAATTATTATTTAACTCGGACTTGTATTATTTGGAATGTTTCACGCGCAGTGACGTAATAATGTAATGTAACTCGACATCGACGCCAGCGGCACCGATATGCTTGGCACCTGCTGCTCATCATCGTCTACATGACGCTTCCGGGAGGAGCGACGCGCGGCTATCGCGAAAACGATGCCGAGGACATGCGACGCGCGCACTAAAGCGTGGGAGATTAAAGAGTGTCGTACCGGCGATCAACGCGCACACATGGGAACGTGACACCGACACTGATCGTGTGCACGTGTGGACGGATTCGCCTCGTCTCGAGATCGAGCGGTCTGTCGCGCGCGCTAAGCGACGGCACGCGGCGGCTTGCTTCCTATCAGGTGGACAGGTGATTAGAATAAGGTCTTATCAGCGTGAGCGTGCGCGGGGTACTGAATCGCAGAGCGGGGTATATCCAGTGCCTGTTCGGGCCCCTCCTCGCAGTACGTACTCAAGAGTGGAGGGACAGGTGCCTCGGTGCTTCTGTCTGTCTGTCTGGGACCGTTGCCTTGGCCACTTACTTACTCGCACCGCGGCTGGAGCGACAGGCGTTCGTCAAAACGTCGCGTCGCGTCACGGTCGCAGAGAACTTAGGAATTACTCAGCGATCGTCTTCGCAAAATTCGGTGTCTATAGAGGATCTATAGAGGATCGTATAATATTTAAGAAGCACATTTTCCTTTGCCATTAATTTGAAAAATTATATATTTTTTTCTACACGTAATGTCACTTAATAAGAACTAAAAGATAGAGAAAATGTAGGTACATATCGCTTCTTACATTTGATGGCCTTTAACGTATAGGGGAAGGTGGTGTACCTTTGACCAATTTTGACATTTTTTCTTGTGCAAGTTGCATTTTGATGTCTAAAAATTCCAAAAAATTCTAAAATATTCTTTGAAGTGTTGACACTAACATATATTTTTTATAGATTTAAATTGTTATTTTTCGTACATCTTTTTTAACATTAGAAAAAAAATTGAATTTTGGTCAAAGGTACACTATCAGTTACTGGTTAAAGGTACAACGCTTGCTCACTTTCTATTTGTTATTACTTTTATAAATTATAGGTTAAGATTGACAGTATTAAGTTTTAAATAATTTTTTCTGAATATCTATGTAACATTTTAGGCAATTTCAATAAGACAGAATACATATACACTTTATGAGATCAAAAAGTATCTTGAAATTACTTCATTCGGACACTTGAAAACAGTAAATAATTTTTCATAGGAGTATAATTCTCTTCATTATTATAATTATAAGTTATAAAACACCTCTACTACTTATAATACAAACTACATATTTTTACTTATACAAATATTCGACATATTTTTTATAAATTCAAATGGTTAAAGGTACAACCGGTCAAAGGAACACCATGTTTCTCTACGTTTTTTTATTAGTACACGGAAAGATTTTGCTGAGATATTTAAAAATTTAGATACCTAGATACAGATCTGAAATTCATTTTGTTGGAAAAGCAAAATAATTATGTATAAGAAGATTCAAGCAAAATAATGTTGCAAAAAAATTTTAGCGTTCTAGTAACCAATTTGAACGCCCTACATAATTAATTTGATAGTTTAAAAAATTTTCATTTTTTTTATACTTTAGTAAAACTGTTCTTTCCACATGTCATGACTTCTTACGCGCGAGCGAAGAGGTGTTGAACTGGTTGATGCTGAGTTAATGAGGCGTTATCCGTTACAGCAAAATATCCGTTTAAGACTGAAGTAAACTGAAGTAATGCGAAATATAACATCTTAAGATCGCGTATGTAGGCTTGTTAGATGAGATCGACGCGACGGGTTATTATTGTTCCGTCAGAATCAAAGAAGCGTGATGTACACTAGCTGGTTTAACACCCGTTGTGCGGTGCAATTAGCGATTCCGCTCGAACCAGTGCTTACCTGTAATTTTCGCGTGAACCAAGTACGGACGTTTATCCTAAAGGGTATCGACACAAAAATCAGAGCGTTTCTTTTGTATTTACAAACTATTCTAGACGGTTCAATCAGTACGAAGTTAGTGCATACTAGCTTTAAAGTGGACAGAAAAAATAAAAACGCGAATAAATTAATTAAATTTTTAAGTATAATAATTATCATTTTTTAAAATCTAGAATATTCAAACCTTGTTAATACACGTGTTGAAAGAATGCGATTTTTAATTTGATACACATGTCACATTTTTTACGCTCATCGCTCATCTCTGCTGTAGTGGCCCTTTCCCTCTCCCCGACAAAGGTTGTAGCATAAATCAATATCCATCAGGAAATAATTGCATCCCATGGAAAGAATTTCTCGGCGCCAGCGAAGAATCTCGCCTATTCTGACGCGATAAATGAAGCGCACCTGTTTTCGCACACGCACACGCACCTGTATATATAATACATGCCAAACGCGCTCGCCTTATTATCCCCGTTTGAGGTCCCGTCCTACGAGTCGTGCGAGATAAACCTGTTATATCTTTTCCGGATCTGGTTTCACGACGGCGAGCGTGAACGCGAGCGGCGTACATTAAACAATCGGAATTTATAATGCATAAGCGAGTAGACATTTGGAACCGGGACACGATTTTTCGCGCACTACACTCACCGTCTTCATTGCGTCATAATTGGCGTCCTCATGTCATTCTCTCAACTTTGTTACTATCATTCTGCAATTGAAACAGTCTCACAAGCACATCCTGTAATTAGTAATTAGATACCATCGCCGATGTCTTCCATTTTAACTACTTGCTACTTTCCATATTTTAAATCGTGAAAATATCTATTAAGTGTTGGAGGATTAAAAAAATCTTGACGGATATTAATAATCGCAGGTAAAGAAAATGGAATTAGCATGCTTTTAAATGGATGAAGAAGCTTGTCTAAAAAGATATTTCTTCTTTCGTTCTTTCTTTTTACCTCCAGCCTGTAATGATTATTAGATACATCTTATTCAAAATTAAAACATAAATTTGATTAACATCAACATATGATACATTTTTTTCTAACATATGAATTTTCCACAAAGTTTTGGAGCGATAGCGAAATCTAGTGGAACAATGTCTTTATAATCCAATTAATTCACAAAATGAACATATAAACTGTATTTTATTACTCTTGAAACGAAGGGATTAACGCTTCTTCGTTTATTCCTTTCTTCTCTTCCTTCTTATTAGTCAATTCACAATTGACTATAGTTTAAAGCCGCAGAAAAACGGCAATTCTCGTTTCGTTTACCGATGCACTTCGCTATATGCTCCAGTTGTTACTAGCATCGACTGTTTGGTGGACGGCTAATAGGTGTCTCACATTAAGAATAATAATGGGGGGGAACCAGATGTATCGGGTGTCAGCCGACAAATCCCGATCCTCCAGGACCTCTATTTCCAACCTCCTCGAGCGACAAAACGGCACGATAAAACAGATTCGTGTGGACTATCGTGTAATATTATCGTGATTTATGATATGCTATAATTTTAATCTATAAATTTAATGTGTTAATCGCGCTGCTGGGACGCAAGTTTTATTTCAAGTAGGGAAGTCTTGTGGTCTCATTTCTATTCAATGCCAACAATATTTAAGTCTCTCGGTAACATACGGAGATATTATTCTGTCCTTGAAAATTTTGTCCATCAAATAATAAGAAACATATTAATGAATTATTGATGATTGAAAATACTTGATTATAAATCTGAAATTATAATGATACGTATGACTTCATCATTATGCAAGTACATTGCATGTAGAATGATGAGCTATTAAATATCAATTTTGTGAACTTTAATTTTTATCTTTGTTTGTCATCTCTTGCAATTTACAATGTCATCATTACATACGAATGGTAAAAATAATAATATAAGTATAATAAAAACTGACATTAGCTTAATATAATTTTTGACCAGCGAAATGTCAACGTGAATCAATTGTAAAAGTAAATGGAGTGTTGTAATAATCTTCCAACAACTTAAATGAAAAGTTCTGTGAATACATTAGGAAACACGAGATGGACTTGCAAGAGCGGTATTATCACCGTGTCATATAGAGAGTGAAATATCTCGAAGCTATATAAACCTCTATTGGATAGCTCTAGTTCTCGTCTGTCACTCCCTTGTGGTTCGTTTAGCGCGTTTCTCAAGTGCGTCTCTCTCTTGCATCTCTCTAAGTGAATCTACTATCTACCGTTCGAAAAGAAAGAATATCGCGTCACGGTCGTTAATCATACTGCAGCTATTTCTCATACGTTTCCCGCTTATTAAGTACCGGTAGTTTCTGTCATTCCAGGTGCTCAAATATTTTTTTAACACCTACACTAAAATCTGTTTGATTCAGACAAACTAATAATCTCATTGAACTAAGTGCTAAGCAACACTGAGAGAAATGATTTTGTTATAAGAACAAATCAAGGGAAAACAAATGTAATATTTGTTAAGAAAACATCGATTAGTTATTATTGCAAATTAATTATATAAATATGTATTTTTATTTATTTTACTTTTATATTATTTACTTATTTATATAAATTTTATTTTTATCGTTTTTCTATTATAAAAATGTTTCCATTTGTAAAAAATGAGAAAAATTGTTTATTTACTTAACATGTATATCGACGTTTTTAATTACGTAATTTTTTTATTCATCTTTAATAAGAATTATTTATCGCATATTTTAAACATCTATTATTTATTATTAATATCAATATTTTTATTGCATTGTCGATGTTTCCCTATTTCGATAATTTAGAAATTTCTTTAGTCGACAGAAGAGATCGGGAGTTGCATGTTTGTATCGATAGAAAAGATTTCTGTATCAAATCTTAGAAATGATACATAATGCTCTGTGATGGCGACGGTAAGAAACCCATGCTGCCTTTATTTATATAATTCGAAAAGACGTATTTTTTAAATTATTATTTTAAAATGTAGTTTTATAATTTAATTTAATAAACCTACAAGTTTCTTTATTTTTATTTTTAAAGTTCTCTTCATGTTAAAATAATATTATATTGAAATATAATATTTAGTATGTATATAGTTTATTTTATGCGTTGCTTTTATTATACAGTAGTTTCCAATTATTTTATAATAATAATTTGTATAATGAAATTTTTTATCATGTGCAAATTAGGTCACATAGGTGCTCAATCACGTCAGCAATTTCTGATTATCTTCGATAAATTCGATATATAAACCTATTAATAGAAAAATTTTTTTAATAATGCACGGCATACAAATTATATATATATGTGTGTATTGATACTTAATATTTTTCATTAATATCTATCTTTTGTACTCTCAAAACATTATTTTACACATAATAAAGTTCCATAATTTAATAGAATTTTTTTATTAAGCTGAGGACATATTATTTATTAATGAAAAAGAGATGAGAGTGAGTTGGATCATTTATTAATCTAATTTAGTCGACATTAACAGTTTAATAGATAATTGAATTCTCAATAATCTCAATTATCATATCGACATATGTTTAATAATACATTTTATGATATTTTAATGAACAATATTTTATAACAAAAATACAATTGCTTTGTTTATAGCAAATTATCTATTGGTCCCACAACGATTGAAATCGTTGCTTCAGATTAATGTTATTCAACTTTCTTGTGTAAAATTACTAAAATTGCAGCTTAATAAAATGTTTAAGCTATGATAAAATTATTGCTTAATAGTTAGTTGTTTGGCATGACGAATTTTATTATAATTATTATATTATAATTAAATATATAACGATAAATTTTGAACATTTGTATTTTCATTATTGTTATTGTTTACTTTTATATTTTTATCTTTGTGAACATCATGGCAATGGTCTTGCATAGTAATCATTTTAATAATTATTCAAATTCACATTCTTTCTTATCTTGTTTTTAGATGTTCGAATGTCAACATTTTCGACAGACTATGTCTTGTTGATTAATTCTATTACTATTATTGTCTCTGTTGCAGCACAACATTACAGCATTAATGCGCATATTATACATATATTATAATAATCCAATCACTTCGTCATTTAAAAGACATTACAATATTACAAGCATTTATTTTTGAACTTGTTCCAACGACATATAATGACTCGAGAATATTTGTAATGAAAGTAGAGATTTAAAGTAAAGAGTTTGGAGAAATAAGAAACATATGTAAAAAAAGACAAAGATATGTTACGTACGTCAATTTTACAACTTTTTCTAACACATTTATAATCATTTATATTTATAACATTTATATACATAACATGCGTTTATAATACTCTATACTAATACCTACATACAGTTTCAACGTGCACGAAGATTATATTGTAATGAAGGATTATGAAATGAGATTTAATTCTTCGTAGACGCTTAAAAAGGAATATAAACATTTCGGTGGGAAATCCAATTTTGTAAAATCACTTCTCGTTGTGGAAATTAAATAATTAGTCGTATCTCACTCTTCACATATTAATTAACGAGTTAAAATTATTTTACAGACAGATAATTTTATGCGCATACTTTTTTATGCTTGCTATACAAAATAATAAATAATTATTGTGCTTACATGAGATACGTGATTCGAACAATATTTTATGCATTTTTAATATTATGCTGAAACATTTATATCAATGCGCAACTTTGGAATGACAATTTGCGCGGCTTTCACTACATAATATATGTACTTACAGGATGTTGCCTAAGGAGTTCGTACAGTAATATTAATAGTGTGCCAGCAAAAGTGGCACAAGGAGACACATAATATTGCATTACACCTATTATGTTGTTAACATGAATCCCAGCAGGCTATACACAATCAATTCTTAAAGTTACACAGTTATTTTAAAACGTGCTTCTGCGCATAGAACTCTTTACGTTAATAAAATTATTGTTTTACAATTCATAATACAATCATATAAATTTATATGTATATACAGATCACTTTATAAAATTTGCAATGTGTTTTGAGATTTTGCGCTATGTGTGACACCTGTTTACCAAAATTTTGTGCCCAGTGCTTTATCTCATTACATAATAAATTATCTTTTTATAATTCGATGATTATAATATATATAAATTGCTTAATAATATGTGCATAAATAACAATATAACAAGTATCACGTATTCAACTTAAGGTGACATTTTAACGTTGAACGTTTATGTGGAATACAACTTTAATGAAGTATATGAGATTCCACGATTATATATTTATAACATGTAAACTATTTACATTCGTTGCTTAATGAAATATAAACATGAATATACATATATATTGTATATAGAAATAAAAAAATAAAATTTGTTAAGAATATTTTTTGTTGAGAAATTACTATTACTAAGATTAACAATTTTCTTTATTTTGTAAAATTATTAACTTATATCAGCATATGATATAATACTTTATTTAAGTAATGAACTGTATTGAATCAAAGTTTCGAAATACCATATATTTGATATTTACGTTCCATATTATGCTGCATTTAAATTTTTTGATCATGCAGTTAATTTTAATAAATAAATTTTATCAGTAACTATTATTCGTTGTGTAATTTGTCAATTTTTAATGAATATCTGATTAATTAGGCCACAATGGCTACTAAATTGGAATACACATTAGTCAGCAAATAAATCCTGCATAAAAAAATATTTGTGTAAAATTACATGATTATGCTGGATTTTTTCCCGACCCAGCATAATCATGTAATTTTACACAAATATTTTTTTCAATAGATTCTTGAAATATTATGTAAACACTCGTAATACAAAAACTTTTGCAAAAATCATAATTTTGCGTTGCATAACTGTCTGATCGCTCAATCATTCGCCATTTTAACCTATTTGGTCCTTAAGAGCCGCTGGGATATATATATATAAGGAAATACTTGTAACTAGGATTGGTTGCATGTGGCAGGCGCCAGCGATCTGCAACCGCGAGCTATTTGAGCGCGCCATCACTTTGAAAGCGATTGTTCTTCGAGGATTTCGTTAGCTCTCAGCTTGATCTCTTTCCAGGAATACTGTATATCTTTGCTCTCGCTAAATCGAGAACAGACGGCGAGTCGCAGGAAATACGTATCCTTTATTTTCGACGGGACGAGATGGATATTTCCTGCACCATTGATTCTCTTTAATAGGGCTTCATTGAGTTCATTGGATCCCTGTAAATCATTATGGAATTAATTTTTCTATTTCCGTACTTTTTTTTGAATGATGCAGATGATATTTTTCAGTCATTAATCGATTATTCTCGCTTCTATCAACAGATTAATTTTAATCTTGATTTTCATATTTTTCTAGTTCTAAGAATTAGAAAGATAAAAGAAGGCAAAGAGTAAATTAAACCAAGATTAAAGTTAATCTACATTAGTGAAAATAAATATTTATCATTATTTTTAAATATATAAGTAAAAAAGTTACTTAGAGATTCTAAATGTCTTTTGTAAATATACTTTAAAAATAATCGACTCACCTTCAATCGGAAACAAACCAATCCCATCAGAACTTCGCCCACGATTTCAAAGCGAGAATCGGAGAGAACTAATGCTTCGAATTCATGTGCTTGAGCGACGTGCGATCTAATGAACTTTTGAAGGTTCTCGATCCCATACAGCCTCAATACGAACCACAGTTTTAGAGATCGAAATCTGCGTCCAAGTGGAATCTGCCAATGCTGTAACAAAATACATTCATATCGATTAACGTCATGGTTTATAAATTATTTTTTAAATTGATTAGTTACATAATATAAATTCGATGATATTAACTTAATAGACTCTTAAAAGACTCAATAGACTTTTAATATTATATAATTACCCTATAATCCGGTGCTGAACCTTGCATATCGTGCTTCAGGTACAAAGGATCGACGTTGAAGGCGTTTATGACGTATGTCGGATCCTTAAGCCACATGGCAGAGCAATCGAAATTAACCAACATCCATTTGTGCGGATTGAAATTGAATGAATCTGCCATTTCGATACCTTTCATTAAATATCTAAATTCCGGGCAAATAAAAGAAGATCCTGTAAACAAATGGATTTGTTTTAGCTCTGTTTTATGAATTTCTGTTTAAAGAATTCATCATTATTTTTGTAAAATGAAAGAATTAATTTATACCTGCATAAGCGGCATCCACATGCAACCAAATGCCTTCACGATTTGCTACAATACCCATTTCATCGAGACGATCAAAGGCGCAATTAACTGTGGTACCCAAAGTAGCGACAGCCTATCAAAGGAGATCAATTTAGAATCTCTAAGTACTAATTTCTTAATAATTAATTTATTTTAATCAATATATATTAATTTCTTTTTTTATATTACACTTTACGTTAATTATTTAGGATTATTAAATGCAATATCAATATTTTTTTGTGATGTTATAACAAATATATTGTATCATTAAAAATTATAGTACATATATTGTTTAATTCAATTTTCCAAATTTTTTTCGGAATATTATTTTATTACATAAATATTCATATTATATTATCTCACATATTTATATTGTACACTGAACTTTATCTGAGATTTTATCTCCCTCTTTAAAGAAATAAAAGATAAAGTAATGGAATATTCGATTGATAGAGGAATAGCGGATAAATTGAGCTTACATAAAATGGTATGAATCCTTGCTCTTTATCCTTCCTGATTGCTTCGGCAAATGTGTCGCCGCGCAGCTTATATTTTTCATCGACTTCCAATTGTCTGAACTTTACTCCACCGAGAAGTCCAGCGCGTTCAACCGAACTATGTGCTTGACCTAAAAAAAATACAATATTTCGTTACGTACTTTTGCGATTTACTTATTATAATTGATTTTTAAAAAATCTGCAATATTGTTTTTGATTTTTAAAAATCTGCAATATTGGTTTGACATAACATATTCTTCTATATTATTACATTTTTACCTATAATGCCCCGATATTGAAGATTTATTTAAAATTATAATAACTTATACTTTTAATAAAAGTGTAATTATTTAAATTAAGAATCTCATAGGACCGTATCTATATACATGCGAGTAGTAATATCACAAGTTAAATTGACTAGTTTTTTATTTAACAATTCGATGTTCATAAGCATCTTAGAACGATCTTGATAATGCTGAATAACATTCAAATCTATAAATAATTTTATTGCGAAAAATATTACTTCGACTGGGGATCTTTTACATTCCGTGCGAGCGTCCTAAGCGTTTAGACCACTGAGGTCTTAGTAATATTTTTCGCAATAACTGGCATATGTTGGAACGTCTTTATTTTTCAGGCAACATAAATAAACAATATTAAACTCAGAATCTCATAGGACTGCGTGAATACACAATCAATAGGAAATAAATGCCTTTTATTCACATGCGGTCCTATGAGAGTCCTATGTTTATTTACGCCTGAAATAAGACGTTCCTATACATATGCCAGTTATTGCGAAGAATATTATTAAGGCCTTGGTGGTCTAAAGGTTTAGGACGCTCGTACGGAATGCAAGAAATCCTGGTTCGATCCCTGGCCAAGATAATATTTTTCGAAATAAAATTATTTACAGATTATAACGTACATTCTTCTATATTATTACATTATTATCTATAATTTATACAATGCCCCGCGATATTGAATATTCATTTAAAATTATAATAACTTATACTTGTAAAATTGTAATTATGTGCTACATGAATGGATATATAAATTTAATTAATTTTGACAAACGTGTTAATTTTGTTTAACATATCATTTTTCAACAATATGCGTAATCTCTTTTATGGATATCGATAAAATTATCGACCTCATCTTTAATCGCGGTAATTGCTCAAAAAAGAGTAAAAAATTCTCCATTCTTTTATAGAACAATAACGGGGCTCGTTGATGATATTATTCCGCTCGATATTTCTAATCGAAAAAAAATCGTGGTCGCATTATTCGTCGTATCGGAGAAGAATTCTAGTAAATTTTTCTTTTTTTTCCATTTCGAATAAAGTACGACGATATTATTATGGGCGTTGAGAATAGCAGAGAAAGTTCGGTCTGAAATATAACTGGAGCGGTTATTACGAGTTGCCATGGCGACAAAGTGCTGCTTGATGAAGTGCCGTGAACCCCATACTCACCCTATCACTCCATCCCTCTCAACCCCTCTATTCACATGCCTTTGTAGTGATTGCCTGGTCACTGAAAGCGACCGGACACTTTTCAGTATTATATCTATATGCCCCGAGGTAATGCAATAAATACGAATAAAAAATTGCCGTTTCCGATCAGTAACATGTTATGATAATTCTAGCCTTTTGCGATTGTATAATATTGAAAGAAGTTACATAGAAAAAGAAACATAATTAAAGTAAAAGAATGTTTTGTAAATTTTAAAAATATTTTTACGACGATCGTTTAAACTAATCTATAATACGTATATTATTTATGTGTGAGATATTAATAATTTATTATTAGTTTTTTAACATATATATATGTATTATTATGACAAACGAAATGCATTATATGAGATAACAGTATTATTTGAAAGAAAATTTTTAATTATTACAAGATGTTTAAACAGCAACTTAATATAAAATTCAATACTTTATTAGAGAATATAACAAATATTATACATTAATCATTGTAATGACATTTTTTTAAATTTACAAAACACTATCCTTTTATATTTGTTTCTACATAAAGTATCGCTTAACTACGACTGTCATGGTTCATGGTATTTAATACTCATCGAGATATATGTCATAGTTCAAGTGTTTATTTAAAGTCATTGAACTATACGTCACACTTGACGCTCATTGTGTTGCTTATTTCCTTGATAAAGTTAGACAAGAATTGATCGATGAACAATTTATGCTACTTTGAATATAGCATATAAATTTATTTTTGACTGGAAATTCGAATAAATAATTAATTGTCTTCGTTTTGATTGCTTATAAGTTTTCATATACCTGTGACAATTTTTGTAGTAATATTGCAATATACTCACAAGAACAGTATGCGACTAATTTGCTGATGATCTCGTTTTCCGTCCAATTAGGATGCTGCTCTTTAACTTGTTGTATTTTCTTGGCCTTCGCTCCTAGTAACGCTACCAAAGTGGCTTCGCTAGCAGTGCCCTATAAATGAAAATTACATTGTTGATAGCTTTTCTTGCCTTCAGGAATGACTATCCTTTAGAGTTCTAGATATCTTTTGTAAATATAACGCTATTTTTGAAATGTCATTTACCTGAATGACGCCACCGCCTTTCCCACCGCTACAGGCAAGAAATTCTTTCGGCAAGTTTAACATTTTTCCTAGCCAATCCAGTACGATTACTTCTAATTCTGTACAAGCTGGACTCGCGATCTATAGAATTCGAAATATTTAAATAAAAAATAACTGAAAGAATAATCTTCAATTGTATCTTCAATTAATTTTTGCGTTCATATGTTTCTTTGCTTTACATTATTTTCAATACATATTGTATTTCAAAAGGAAATTTTATTTTTATTAATTAATATTATTTTCACTTTTTTCTATCTCATATATTACAAGAAACAAATTTATTTTTAAAAGAGATATAAATAAGAATTTTATTGTAGGTATACAACGAACATTAAATGTGCATGACACATCATTGTCAAAGCGTGAACACGTGAAGCGTATAACAATTATTCGAGACGAATAAGGCAATCGCATTTTTCAACTACATGTTTTTTGTACTTACCCACGTGAATCCAATGCACGCAATAGCTCCGCTTAACATATCGGCTAGAATCGAGGGATACGATTGCGCAGTGGGAAAGTATGCGTGGAATTTTGGACTGTGCCAATGAGTAACCTAAATAATTTTATCTTAATTTAATTCTAAACTACTTGTACAAAAAATCGAAAGTATCGATAATAAAATACTTTACTTTTCAAATTTTAGTATCGTCATTTCGTTTCGCGGTATGTATGCGAGTCAGTCATTATTGTTTTAATGCACCGATGATTTATGATAGTGACATTTAAAAATCACTTACTCCCGGCATTATTACTCTTTCAATATCGGCCATTATATCCTGCCATTGTTCAGGGGTCTGTGGTGCTTCGGATGGCAAGAGGGGTTTCATGTATCCCGGTTCCACCGTAGGCAATACTTTCCTGGAAATTTTTTAAATTTCCATATATATATAATATATAAATATAAATTTTTTTTTAAATATAATATATAATATATATTATAAAAAATACCAAATAATATATAGAAAGAACGACTTTGCTAAAGTGGATAGATATCTAAATATATATTTACCTAGATAGATTTAAAAATAATTTTATTGAATTATCAATAATTACGTAGAAATCTTAAGCATGCTGAGCAATGCTGCAAAAAGTTTTATTATTCTAGCAATCAGTTTGAGCGTGCTGCATAATTATTTTGACGATTGTACAAAATTATTTTCAGATCTGTATCTAACAAAATTTTTAGATACTTCAGCAAAGCCATGCTTTCCATATACATCATTATTTAATCCAGATTCATTAAGCAATTTCTTAATTACAGCGTATTATCATCTACCTCTCTCTAATATTTTCCAAATAATTTGTGATGTATTCCGCCATCTCCTTGGCGTAATCCTTGAAGCTATCGGGATCCATGATTTGTCTTCTTCTACAACCTGTAATATTAAGATGAGATTATAACAATGATGTTACAATATCTAGAGATGTAACAATATCTATTTACTGTTACGTTAACAAGTGGAGTAGGTGTGTTCTCTAGTATCCTTGGCATATCTCTCTCTCTCAATATGCACGAGCGCTTTGAATCAATGTATGAATGTCATGTGTGCTGTTTTTTTTTTTTTTTTAAGATTGAACGTTTATCGGAACACCTAGAAAATTATAGCGATTGTACTTCCGCATGTTACGTGACGAAAACAGATACGAATGACTATAAGGATCTTGCTCTATCAAGATGACCGTGACAATTTATAGAAAGCACGTGAAGCAGTTGTTTTGCTTCAAGGATATGTTAAGAAAAACAACGATTTCAGATAAAAAGAGAAAGTGACACTATAACGAGGAGTTAAAGCGCGGAAATTGCATTAGGATGGTACTATCAAGAAGTTGCATAAGCACATGCACTCTGCACATAATACTATCTTAATAAGTGGAATACGGGGTCAGAATTACTTTAATAATTTATTACTTTTTAATAATTTATATTTGTTGAATGCGAGATAAGAAATATGAATGTTATCATTAATATAAAGATGACAATATTTTTTAACATAATTTTTTGTTGTTATATAGAGTACGTTACTTTATATGTGATTAGCATTTCTATTAATAATCTTAATTACACTGGTCGACTGGTTACTAAAAAACTTTGCTCTCTTCATAAATTTGGCAAATAGATTTGAAATTAGCAAGAATAGGTATGGTACTATAAGAATCATCCTGTCAAATCAATTTAACATAAGAAAAATGAAATTTTGTTTACTGGTGTTGGTAAGCTTAACAATTATAACGTAACACTATTTTTAAGAGAGAATTAGGTCTGTAGCTTCTTTTTTCGTTTACTTTATAACATTATCCATAAATGTTCAATAAAGAAGTTGAAAACTTAAATTTATCGTAGAACTTTTAAAAAAGAGATAGCATTACTAATTGCGTCAAAATACATTTTACTTTTTATCCAAAAAGAATTTTATATGGCAAAAATAGGTATAATACATAATACGTTTGACCTTTTAAGCGAAATGTTTAATAAATCTGCGTATCGATAACTGGCGATTTAAAGCTATAATGACGTAGGTCTTGAGAAACTCGGTAGCCAGTAGGTGAGGGAGATGCATGTGTGTCTATGTTACCAGTTAGAGTATCGGCGAGATCGAGAGTGGAAAGAGAAGGACAGCGAGATCGCAAGAACGGTCGTGACGATCAGTAAAATCGCCTTCGCGTAGAGAAGTAAGAGTGAACTCGCCGTAATGACCATGACTCATTTTCATGGAGCTGGTTTTATTCGAATCGCTGTTTGCCGCCTATCTATCGCGTCAAAGCGCGAGTTTGTCTGCTACGGTTTTTTACCCACTCATTGTTACGTATTCGCAGAATATTGCAACGCAAAGAATGGAAATTAAATTTTGAATAATCAATTCTTAAGTGAGGGCATCGCACGATTTGCATGTAGTCAATAACAATATCTATGCAAATTTTTACCACACAGAATAATATTATTTTCGTTTCACTAATAAGTACATTGCTAATAAGTACATTGTTATAGAAATGTAACTTTCTTTACATGTAAGTGAAGCTTGTGGTTATGAACGAAATTAAAAGTAATGAATGATTTAACTGAAAATTAAGTTAGTTACTTGAATGTAATGAACGTGTACATTAAATTTATGAAATACTTTTTATAAAATCCGTATAACAAATCAAACTAACAAAGACTCCTTATGAATCAAAAGAAATTGGAAAGAATAAGGGCAATAGGAGTCAGGCGCAGAAGACGTCGCGCAAATAATACATCCATAAAGCATAAAATTTCTTTTTTCTACTAAACGTACTTACATGTTTCGGCTCATTTTTGAGCCTTCTTCAGAGACAACACAAACTAACATATATAAACTGTGAATAAAAGTTATCTTGTCATGGTGAGCTCCCCTACATCGAGAATATAAATGCCAGAAATTAAACCCAAATAAGAATGAAAGAAAAAGAAAAAAGAAAAATGAAAGGAAATATTGGAAATATCGAAATAGAGAATATGGAAAACACACACACACACTAATTTATCAAAAAACTTAGATTATAATTAAAAATTAAGATTATAATTAATTATCCCGAAAATAAGGATGCTCACCGTGATCACAAAGCACCATATCGCAAACATTACTAATAATATAAATTCAATATAATAAATTCAAAAACCGGTTCTTGATATGTTAGCCAGTCAGTATGAAATGTCACCATGAAATATTTTTCATAAAATTTTAATGAAAAATACATTAAATTTCATGTACATGTACACAAATATACTTTTCATACCTAACTTTTTATACCTAAATACATTAAATTTAATGTAATGTCATGAAATTAAGTTCAAATTGTGTAACTTAAAAGTATGTTAAATTTCAAATTTTTAACAGTGTATTTTAGTAATGAAATGAAAAGTAAGAGTCAATATATTACTTCCATTATTATCGTTAAAATACTTGTTAAAGAATATCATTACTGTAAAGAAGATATTTTAACTATAGAAATCTATGAATAATTTAAAAGATTTATTTACATTCATATGAAATTAAAATCATTTTTACTCCAAATTAATAAAGTTATTTAGTAATTAAGAGCTTGTTCGTAACGTTAACATTGTTAATAACTGAAAGACATAAAAATATAGTACGAATAATATTGTTGTATTCGTTACGAGAATACTTGAGAATAATAATTAAATACCTTGAAATGTCTTGACACGTGAGGAAAAGCAAGATAAAAGAGAACGAATGAGAAACGTAGAGACTCGTTTCTCACGCGATAGAGGAAACTCCCGCGGTAATCAGGGAATTCCCACTTGCTCTGATATCAGCGAATATTTCTCGAAAAGAAACTGTGAACGCGCTTTTCGCGTCAGTAATTAAAGATAATTACGAATCTTCGAGCTATTTTCTGATCGGGTTATCGTAAAGCCATTATGATCTATTTATTTGAGTTGGTGCAACGTTTTGCTAGATAGAATAATTCTTGCGCGATAATTCTATGCACGAGATAGTATACGTTATATACTCGTATCGTAGTAACTCGATCGTATCGTGCTTTATTTATAAAAAATATTTTTTTGTATTCATCAACTTATATATCTGTATTTAACACGTAATTTATTTAGAAATTTAAAATTAAATACGGAAACGTTTGTGTGCTGTATTTTGCGAAATATCTATGTATCATGACCAATGCAATCTGTTCCTTTAAAATCCAGAGATAGTTTAAGCTAAATGTCAAACTGGACATCACCTTTTAAGTAACACTCATTTTTTGAATAAAGTATTTAATGTGTTATTTAATTTGTTTAGTAATTAATTATTCAATAAAATTGTTGTATTATCGCTTTTTTTAGATTACTTTTATCGTTCACATTCGGCATTGTGTCGTAATAGAATTGATGATATGATATCAAATTGTATTTATAATACTAATAATAAATTCTGATAAAAGAAAGTTGGAAAATTAACATATTATTAATATATACAGTTTAACGATCTTTTTATTGATCTTTCGGTTGATGTGTTTTCTTATAAGATATTAATTAACGCGGATAAAAAAAAATCTCGTAAAAAATAAAAAAATTTGTATTCAAATGCACTGAATGAAACCAATCGAAATATTCGCGCTAAATTTATGTGGATTTCAAATATAGCACCCGCTGTAAACGTTACTCTTATTCGTACAATTATTCAGACGGCAATTCCTATTTATAACACGCCAATATATTAAAAATAGCTCTCACAAATATTAGATAATCTCAAAATACTATTCCATCTGATCTTTAATCACTTTTAAAAAACGTGATTAATTTAATGCTAATACGTTTAGTTAGCTTTTCGAACTATGTTGGGACAAAAGCTGTAAACTAAGTTTAATAATTGATTTTGGACACTCTGCGCGTTTAGAGACTAACAAGTGCTATTAAAGTTCATTCCTTGACATTAATTATAAGACCTTCGAGAGCTTAAACAATCTTGGTTTCGAAATTACTCAGCTTTTATCAAACACACTAAAATGTATTACTTACATTGAACATAAATTTATTGTGTAAAGAAATTTTGTTATAAATTTTTTATAAATAATTGTTATACATTTAAAACATTTATTATTTTTGTCACACATTTTAATGTAATTATGCATTGCGTTCTATCATATAATTGTAGAATATTTTCATGCTTATTCAAGTAAAATGTTTTTTTAAATTTTTACTTCACTAATAAATTATAATTTCTCTATAGTAATGTACAACGTGTCGCAAAATTTGCGAATTAAAATATTATAGCATGAAGGTTCTGAAAAAAATAAATTATAAAGATATTTGTCATTTGTTGTTTTTTGAGCAACAGTTTTTGAGATATGAAGATTACTTGGCTATGAAGATAACTGGCTAATTATAGATTATGATTAAACGGTTCGTGAATTGTTATAAATTATTGCAACTTATTACTCAAATGCCTTTAAAAATATGATGTAGCAAACGATTTATTTAATCAACAAATTTTCTTTTCGTTAGCTTCTAAAGGTTGTCTTAAATACTACAAATGTACTTACAGTGCCTATAACAATTAAAACTTTATATTCTACAACTTGTCGATTTTATCACATATTTAAGCACTGATATAAATATGTACATCTATAGAATACTTCAGAAAAACAGAAATACGAATATATTTTGTTCCTCAGATGAAATTGAATTGATATTCAACTCACGTTTGAAGTAACTCACGAACTTCGATAATCTGGCGATTTATCGAGCAATCCTTCTTGACAGCGACGATATCCACGTGCCTGTGATGAACCCCGAGCTAGGTGCGCACGACTGGTGTTCCACGACGAATTGCCGCTCCATCCGCGTTTGTACCGCGCTTTATGCAACTCCCCACCTCTTTGTCGTTCACCAGAGGAACTGTTCGACCAATCACGATCATGTCGCATGTCGAGATTCGCTTGCCTCGTCCCGTCGCGAATGGTCAAGGATCGATAACGGATACGCAATCGATAACAGCTGGTCACTCGGTTAGCGGTGCGTAGGTGGTCGACGCGTTAATTTTTACTCTGGCTACGACAGGAAGTGCAATTTAATTTTACTTGCCTATTTGTGCGATTATCTGTTTGACGTCCCGGTAAATAAGTTGACCGTACACTGAACCAAAACTGTACGTAAATACAATAAAATATTTTGTATTCATTGAATTATGAAAAAATAATGAAAATTTGTCCTATGAATTCTCATAATGATTTAGATTATAAAACTATTCTTAGAATTCATTGCAAGAATAAATATATAGTTGTATAATAAATGAATCCAGTTATTGTATCAATGAATTAACTACATTAAGTCGGACATTGATTAACGATCATTCATTGGACCAAAAATGAACAAAATTTTTTCAGTGTAATAATTAAAAAAAAAACAAAGATAAGTTTTTTTTAAATATAATAGAAACTGTTTTAAACCTTCAGTTTTGCACAATTTCGGAGTTTAATTTCACGCGAAGAATATGTTATTGTATTATTTAATTACAAAAGGAATATGTAAAACTAATGAAATTATTAGTAAAAATTACCTACACAGTAAAAAAATTTGTGTATTTATGTTGGAAACGGTCCACTCACGTTTGTGTCAACAGTTTGTTGAATTTTTTAACATATTCGAGTGTTAATTTAACATAATGTGATTATGTTATTTAAAGATTTTTTGTGAAATTGATATTCAATGTTTCTTAGTGTCAAAATGACACAATTTATGAGTAAGTGAACAAATAATATAAAAATAATGTGTTTTAAAACGTAAATTCTAAGACAAATGAATGAAATATGTGTTAATTTAACATATCATAAATGTTAATTTTCTAAAAAAAAAATGTTCCCACGGTTTGTTTACAAACTATGCCGATGTTATCTTTTTCTTTGTATTTATTCTTTTACATAATATTTGTGTTACCTTCTAACATATTCATCTTGTGTAAAATTAACTCAAAAATTTGAGTGGACATGCGATTTCTGTTAAATTCAACACATTTTTTCCAACTGTGTAGCGTTAACAACTTAACTAACTTAACTATAATTAATTTTACTACAATGTATTTCAAAACTTAATTAAAACTTAATTAAAACTTAATTATCATTTTACTTGATGTATTAATTTGTTGCTTTAAGTAAGCTGTTGTTGAAACGTATTTTATAGTTCTTAATTAATGTCTTTCAAGGCAAAACGATATCACTACTTTAAGAAGACGATATCGCGAAATTGAAGAGAGGCGTAGGAGCAGCTGGAAGGCAAAATTAGGGCGCTGCCGTTAAAGCGACATCATCTGTAATTTCATTATAAGTGCAAAATCAAGGAAGCATTCAAACGGTAAATCGAATCACTCCAGATAAGCACGATCCTAGTTTTCAATCATATACTTCCTGTTGCTTAATGCTCGCTGACGTTGCTGATACGAGATCTTAGGCAACTTGATTGTAATCTAGAAAGGAATCTTGGAAACAAAAATAGCTGTTCTTTCACAACAATGTAGTAGACGAAGGCTACTCCTCGTAAAAATTGAAAATAAAAGAAATTCTACACTCGAATTCTACAATATATTTCTTTCATTTTGTTATTTCTTGTTGGTACGAAAATTATTTTGATCGAAGAAAGGACATTTTTGTGTACTCTGTTCTTTTAATAAGCTGCCGGAATGTCATCTTAAAAGTTCCAAATTTACGTCTGAAAAATTAATAAAATATAAAAAAATAATTAGCAAACTTTTTACACTTAAATTATCTCGTTCTTCCTAATTGTCTTGTAGATATATATACTTATATGAATATTGAAACCTTTTATACAATTGAGTTGCAACTAAAATTGAGATAACATCATGAATAATATACGAGAACTACTGCTTGTGTAATTTCCCAATGATTTAAGATTTTATCATAGTAACATAGGATGGTAAATCCCCTTGAACGGAAAATATTAAGTCACTTGGTATGCAGGAATAGAGTCGATAATAATCTTGAAACGGCTCTGCATAAGTACGCAAAGAAAGTAGAAATGTGTGCTCGAGAAAAGTTATTTCCCTCTACCCAAAGAACTGAAAAGAGGGATGAAGTCGCGCTGAGAGCAGTCGACTCTTCGAGGATTCGCTCGGTCGGACTTCCCTCTTTAACCTGCCGTATGCCACCGCCTTTCTTCATTCTTTTTTCTCCTTCTATTTTATTATCGTACTCCTTACGCAATGAAAGAAGTCGAACGGAAACAGATGTACTTTTCCCCAATGTACTGTGCCGTCGTCATGACTACCCGTCAGATTGACTCGGAGTAATTGTCGGGACTTTCCAAGAATGTGTCGCGAGTCATATTGGGCCACTCTCATACGCGTCAGAGATTTAACTTCTCCGCGGAGTTGTATCTCTGACGTCAGGAGCCGCTTGACATTAAGAAAAGTATAATTCGTAGCAGATAGCACGAAGAAAGACGTTAATTCCTTTCAGGGCAATAGTTTCTCAAAAACTGATTTTTACGTGCTGACGTTTTTATAGGATATAATCCTACTTTTCCAAATATTACACCCAGAGTAAGATTTCTTCGATTCAAAGAAACATTTCCTTGAATGAAAGAAACCTTTCTCTGGGTGTTACACAAATAAAAAAAAGTAAACGAGTATTTTTTAAAATGGAAAATATAGAAAAAGATTGTCTTGAAATAAATATTCAATTTCGATTATATATTTTTAACTAGATAAAAATTTGAAAATAATTTTGCTAAATTATCAAAATAATTATGTAGAAATCTTAAGTATGATGAATAATATTGCAAAAAGTTTTGATATTTTAGCTACTAATTTAAGCATTCTACATAATTATTTTGATGACCCAATAAAATTATTTTCAGATCTGTATCTACAATTAAATTTTTAGGTACTTTAGAAAAATTGTTTTTTTCGTGTTATACCATAGATATTTTACTTTATGATTTTGTTCGAAAAAAATTCCGTTTTAGAATCTTAAAGTATATATAATATTATGCTATTAAATTCATTGTGCAAATACGACGAATATCTCTGTTTTTATTCAGAAAAGGAATTCTGTTCCTTATAAAGAAGGAAACAAATTATTCTAGAAAGAATTAGACATTCAATTTTGTTTAGATTTAGAATTTTTTTCATGAGAAATAGTAGCTTCCATTTTTTAATGTTAACGATACTGTCATCACTCTTTCTAATGTCATCACTGTAATCTGCGTTTACGTAGCGAAATTGTCAACCGCATAAGGAGCGGACAAAAGAGAGGGCAGATTGAAGAGATGGCAATTTCCTGGTGCTCTTTACCTAGTTGAGTACCACCTCTGTCCGAAGTTATTCAACCATTCCATGTCTGTGGAAACGACGAGCTTTAACATTGAATCCTCAGCTATTGTCAGAATCGTAATATGGCTACTTTGCTACTTATTTATAGATCTGCACGTTACATTTTTTCATTTTTAATGTTTTTGAAGAGAAAATACGAAGTGATTTGCTACGAATATGATTAGAAGAAATTTTTCTTTTGAATTACGCAATAAGTACTTTGATGTGATTCAGAACTCTGTGTTGCCCGTTAATGGAATACTCTTGTTCACATCTCCTTTCTTTTCAGACTCTCGATTGATTTATTTTCGTTTAATCGTCTTCATTCTTCGTTTGAAGAGGAAATCGCTAATTTCTTCCGGATAAGTATTTAATAATAATCCACTTATATACTTCAAAAATTACCCAAGTAGCACACAGCGCTTACAAAGCGTTAACAAAGCACTAAAAAAGCGCATATAATCTTTTTTTAGCTCTTTGCAAGCGCTGTTGTGCTATTTAAGTATTACATGAAGATAATAAAAAAATTTATAAATATAAATTAGAAATTTTAACAAGGGCAATCTTTTTAGAAAACATTTTACCTATTGTAAAAACGCAAAGAGATATGCTTTTTTTCTATAATTTTTATATTTACTTTTACATATAGCATTTATCTTTATTAACCCGTAAAAATTCGTGTGGGAGTCAAACCGACCTAGACACATGAATAAGAATAGGAACTGCTGTTTATTGCTAAAATTATTAAGTGTTATCAATGCTACTTTGCATATGTTTCATTACATTTTATCGTAAAATTTATTATAAATTTTATGATGTTTAGCGATAAACGTGGGACAATTTAGTAACCTATATAATCAATTATTATATAATCAATTATATATATATATATATGTTTTATTGAACGGTTATTTCTATAAACTTTATATAATGGCATATTTTATATATAATTAACTTCTGGAGGACCGGAGACCTCTTTAGGGACTATGAATGGAATAAAAATGTAAGAAATGGAAAAATATTAGGTAACGTGCGTTTACGAAGTTAGATTATGGTGTGATTTAGAAAACTAGAGCATTTTTTAAGCTTTTGTTTATTTTATCTATAAAAAAAATGTAAAGCAAACTTTAATCCTATTAATTCAATTTTAATAATATTCTAATCACGCCAAATGGTCAAGAGGCTATTTAAGTTATATTTTGTGTAATTCTGCTATGAAATACGTTGAAAAATAGCAACGCTATCACGATTTCTTTACTTATCTAAATAACATTCTTGTTGCACTTTATGTCACGAGCATAACAGAGTAGCATTACAGTATCACGTAATTCTTAAATAATCTGTAAGAAAATATATAAATACAATAATTAAATTTTTAAGCGAAGTAGTGCGATTTAAGAGCCGGTGCGATTTCGGCAACTTTATCCTAATTATTCTGGTAAAAATGAAAATTCTAGTAGATTTTACCAGAAATATTGCACCAGAATTCCTGTTATCTCAACTAGAATTCTAATAAATTTAACCAGAAATTCTGATTCGTCCATTTTCAACCAGAAATTTTTTTCAGTGTAAATATTATCAATATTATTACATATTATTTCTCCGTAATTTATATCGCGTCTATTATTTGTGAGTATATTTTCATGTTCTACAAACTATGTCATTATATACATATATATTGCTCAAAAAAATTAGGAGATCACTTCTCGACAAATTTTTACCCATATTTGAATTGTAACTACTCAGCGAATAACTAATGTAAAAAGAAGTTTAAAAAACTATTTTGCAGGGCAAACTCTCTATTATAAGGTACTTTCATTCAATTTTTATTCAGTATATTTAAAGACGTGGTGAGCTTTGAATAGGAACGTATTTGAAATACCTAAAACCTTAAAATTTCGAGACTTATACCGACTAATAAAAAAATTGTAATTATTGATATCATCTTAAAGTATGAACTTTGCACTTTTAAATGAAAAAAAATTTTTGTCCTACACCGATTATTTAGTGAGATATGGCATTTTAAAGTAACCCCTGATTTTCTATGATTTCAGCACGATACCGCCGACATTTGCGTAACTCGATGTACACTACGGGAAGGTTGCTTGGTCGGATTTTGTACATCACACACACACACACACACGCACGCACGCACGCACGCACGCACGCACGCACGCACACACGCGCGCACGCACAGGTCACAGAGTAAACATAAATTTATTCAGTAATTAAAAAAAGGGCTACGAGCCAGATATAATATCATGTGTATAACAATATTTTTACTGCTATTATTCTATGGTCTATTACTTTAATGAAAAGAAGTAGTCGTTTTTCTTTGCAATAGCTACCACTTTCATCTGATAGCTGGATTTATCCTTTCCGAAACAATGGTACTCGCTTTCATACATAATGCATTTTATTTAGTGATAGCTGCTAAGAAAGTAAATGATGTTGAATAATAAAGTCGACTTCTTGTATATTGAATTAAGTTGAAAGCATTGATATCATTGAGAGAAGAAAGAATATAAAAGATTATAATTTAATATTTAGTTCATATTGATTGTATTTACGTTTTACCGTTCAATAAGGTAAAGCACATTTGAAAAATTTATGTGCTACTTGTCTGATATTTTTTAAAATTATAAATTATTATCCTTTAATTATTAATGGATTTTAATGGGGATTAACATTTAACTTATATATTCTAAATTAAAGTTTATTAGGCCAAAGAAATAATATTTAATGTTTAAAGTAGTGGATTTTGATCATTGGTCTTGCGAAGAACTAGATAAATCTGATAAGCGAATTAACTTCATACATATTAATAAATTTGGTAATTAAAAAATTAATTTTTTTTTTCTAATAGCAAAAATAATTTCTAACAACGGTGAATTTATTAAATCATTTATATGATTAATTTAATTAATTATTAATATTAAATTTATTTAGTTTAATTAACAATATTAAAAAGTTTTTGTAAAAATTAAATATTCTGCAAAACAGATGCATGAACATCTTGATGTTTGCAGCGTAACAAGCAATTTTATAACCTAAGCATTAGATGTGTGGACATTGAGATAATAATAATACGATGATAAATTAACAGTTCGAGCGAAAATACTCTGTATCGACATTTAGTGCTGATGGAAAGATTAGCGAAGATATAATATATCAAATATTCATGCATGTGTCGCCGATGTTAAAAATGAAATATTAACCAAGAATCGTCGCATTTAATCTTATCAATAACTTTGTAAAGTCATCGTTCTTTTACAACACTGTTCTAATCACGATGCGAGGTTTGTTGTAATAAAATAATTCAGTAACGTGAGACAAACATCTAATATCTTGAAAGACAATCTGTGATGATACTGGTTATCTTGTTCATTTATTTGATGTTAATCAATGCTTGTCAGAATATTTCTTTATTTTGGACTACAATAAGCAGATTAATTAAATATAGAAACTTTAAAATAAAAATGGAAATCGATTTTCTGAAAATAGGCTTTTTAATTACTTAAAAAATGTTTTTCTTAAAAGTATTACTTTTAGGTTTAATCGATCAATCTTGCGATTTTGATCTGAAATCGTAGTGAGGGAAATCATCGCGGAACAAAGAGCACACAAACGAAATTTTTTTAGAAGATTTTCTTGAAAAAGATTGTTGTGTAAGATGGAAACTGTGAAATACTATGCGAATTTCATAGATCCTCACTGGATTACTGTAGTAGCAACAGGTTTATATACTCATTTGCGACAAATCTGCATAATTGGTTTGTGTTTTGAGGAGGAAAACGCTTTGCCTTTCGATCCATCATACGCGTCGGTACTATTTGTGTTCTCAGTTTTGTGCCTACTAGCGGAATACAAACTATGGCCTATAACTCTTAAAGAACCACCAATCCAGCTGTTATACATTTACGAAGTGAGTCTTAGAGCCATCATTTAAAGATTTCCTTAAAACCAATTTTAATATAATATTTTCATACAATATCTTTTCGGCTAAGTAATGTAGATGCATAAAGTTATCGGATTAAGATAATTATTAAATAAGAATTTTTTTATAATTGATATGGGCAAGATAATATTAATATCGAATTGAACTATACTATTGATTCGGAATTAATTTTACTGTGTAGATGTTAATAGCTGCATTGAGCACGAATTTGGCAATCCATATGGTATGGATACCAATGATGCATGTAATTTTCTGTCTAACTCAAGAATCTAGTAAATGGGTATGTATATATAGCATTTACTACATATAAATATGCGCTATCGTTATATTTTAAATTAATTTTATTATATGTTCAATTTTTTAACTCAGATCTTTTTGAAAATGAAAAATTATTACCGATAAATTTTGTTTATAAAATTATATGAAATTTTCGCTACGCGAGAAACGGAATTTCCGGTAGATGGAAGTTGCAAATTTTGAAATATTCTCGTTTCATTTTAGTTGTTATGGTTGAATAGTACTATAGGTCTGGATAGCTATTCTTGGTTAACTTTCTTTGCGGATTACATGGCTAGAGACTACGCAGCCACGTACATGGCATTTTGCATGTCATTATTGTCTTTTGTGTGGATGCTAGACGCCACCGAATCACTGGACACATTTCTGGATACGTGGAGCAAGTAGTGAATTCTGAAAACTTCAAATCTTATCCGCAAAATTATCCGACATGTAATAAAATTACAAAGCAGTTTATCAATTCGTAAATTATATACAATTCCTAATAAAAAGAAATTTCAAATTCAATTTCGTTAAATTCAGCAAAATGTCAATTTTTAATTTATGATATGAATTTATTTTATTGTAATCCTTCAGCAGAATATTTTATTTTATTTAAATGATTTTGTTTTTTAAATATTAGTTATAAACTTCGAAATGTTAAAGATTGAAGTATTTTAATTAAATACATGTCCTTACATAAAACCAGAATTAATATATAACCTTTAATTAAAATTAAAAGCTTTAATTACATATATAATTATAATCTAATAATATATATATATATATAATTCCTTTTTTACTTTTCGCAAGACGTGTACAGTTCACGAAGGCAAGACATCCCAAACGCAAAAAGGTTACCTTCAGCAATCCTGAAGTGACTCAATCATTCTTTTATAGATTCTGTCAGATGAATCCTTTTACGATAAATTTTAGAAATCATAATTTTTTCTAATCTGCTACATTTTTATTGTATATGTCCTTATGTTTAATAAATATCTTGTAATATTTTATAAAATTATTAGTGCGTTAATCATCCGCATTGCATCTTGCATTATATAAATATTTACAAAAATGGAAATTTTTTTTATTTTACTAATTTAACTTTGTAAAGAATTGGAATTTATTGACAAATTATACTGCAAATTTGAAGTATTATTGTTTCATGAGTTTATTATTTCGTAAGTCTATTGTATCGATGCTTTTTTGGACAAAAATATATCTATTAAACACAAATTTAACTTTTTTGATAAAATTATTTTGGAAAACTGTTCATGCTTGATCTGATAAACTAGAAATTATTAAGTGTTATTAAACTAACTTCATTGTAAATGTCAAGCATTTTTTCTCTTTTCATAATTGACGATAATCTATAAATTAAATCTGAATGGCTAAATTGCGATTATTTAATATTGTTTTCAAGAATGACACGATTATCATGTACGATATGGGCATTAGTGCTCAACAGTTTAAAAATACCAATTTTTCAAACATGTTTTGCTAACGCTATGGAAGACGAATTTGGTTATCCTCTGATATCAAGTCCACCAATTACTTCTTTTTTAATTGCTATAAGTGTTTACATTATCATCGTCAATTCAACGATATTCCCGCAATCTTTCCGAGAACCGAAACCTGTTTTTATGTGTTTATATGAGGTTAGTGTGTCGCTGAATATGATTCTTTTTTGTATTTCTACATTACTATCTGTTTTCTTTATTTTTCTTTCTCTTTATTTTTGATTGCAGTTTCTAGTAACCGCGTTCTTCCTAGAATTTGCAATTGCATGCATATGGACGCCAATAGACGTACTCATCTTAAGCACATTGCCAAAGAAAATTTATCCCGTAACGCAACAACTTATCAATTAATCTTTTTAATTTTAATATTATAATAAAATTATCCAAATAATTTTAATAATGAACTATTTATGTCAATATTTATATTTATTGGAACTTAATGTGAATATTTAAATAATTATGTATTAATATTATCACATTTAATACTTACCGAAAACTAATGTGAGCAGATACTCAGTCGATTAAAATTGGGAAATGTAGCTGAAATTTTTTCAATATTTGGTACGATTAAATCATTCATGGCAATTCTCACAAATGGAATAGCAACAATGATTTTTCTGATTACTCTTCACGTTACAAGAGCTGTCGATTTCAAAGATCTAACGTGAGTTTATAATCATTACGTCTTATTACTGATATTTTTGTACTGATAGTAAAATACGAATTCTTTATTTAAAAAATGACTGAATGAAGTTGATACAGATTTTATTTATCGTAACTCAATCAAAAATTCAGGGATAACGGAGTAATGTATTTCCTGTCGCATGTGGGAACTAAATTTTGGCAACGTATACGGAGCGAGTTTTCTGAAGTTAAGAAAAGTAAGGAAGATAGACATCGTTACATCAATCGCAGAAATAGCCGTAGCAAGAATCGCGCAAATAATCGCCGGAGATAGCGTTTTAAACGTGCTGAAGATCAGAAATTTGTGATATAGAAGGAATTAAACTTATTTCAGATTCTAAATCTTTGTATGATTACTTTGTAAAAAATGTGAATATTTTTTCGGTGTTGGTGTTTTGACAAATGATTGATGTAAAGAGTCCAATATAAATTTAATTTAGAAATGAAACATACATCTTTGTCATCTAATCGACGGTTTTATGAAAAAGAAGGCATTTATTTCGTTCGAACTGAAGTGTAAAGTACAAATGGTATAGATAATATAGTGGTAATAATATAATAATTATAATCGTTAATAAATATCAATTCAATTAATAATACGGTGTGTCCCAGTATACTGCGGATTATTAATATTATTATTATTATATATACGGTAATTGTACTAACGGGATGTGTTCAGTGGCAGCGTTACATTATGTAATAATATGTATATCTTACAGTGATCTTTCTTTCCGTCGACCGACAGATAAAGTCGTCTTTCTTTATAATAAATCCATCTTATGCTACGATCGTTAACTGTATCTTGCTGTGAAAGAACAATGATCCACGACATTACAAAGAACACCTCTTTTTAATATTAAATTTCTCTAAATTGCGAAAGTAGATTATTTTTTAAGATTCGCGTCTTGACTTTTCATTCTTTTGCATCGCAATATATTTTCTAATAAGATAATTTTTAATCGATTTCTTCTGTATGGAGAGTACCGTTTTCAAATATACATTCTGTATTTTTTTGTGCGCTAAAAATCCAAGAAAAAAATTTTTTAATACAATGAGCAGAAAAAGTATATTTTAATATTGCATACTTTTTGTTTAATTTTAATAAGTTGCACAATTTTAATTTAATAACCTACGTAATATTTAATAATATCAAAAACACTATTTTTTTATAATAAATAAAATTAATTGTTTATAAAGCCAGTGCTAATAAGAAAAAGCTGGCTTGTCAAAAACGAGAGGTGTCCTTTATTGTCTTTCTTAAGATGCAATGTGAAGTGAGCTTTGCTGTTTTCTCTCTTCATCCTTTTTTCTCTCTGTCTTTTATCTCTTTATTTGAAATGAATAGAATTCGATTGTGTTAATTATGTACGAGTTTGCTCGCGCTCGGCCCTATAGTACCCCGCTTATAAAGTGTACCTTTGTGCACGATTAGGCAGTGCTCAGAAAAAGTTGAGGATATGTAGGGGGGAAGGGATGAGCATATTTTTATTCTGCGATCGGAGATCGATCTCCAATTGCGGTAAAATGTACTGTAAAATGAGATCTTTTTAAAAGATTCCGTAAGTACGTACTTAGATGGTAAATTCCCGTATTACAAATAGAACATTCGAACTTATTTGCCTTCGATTATAACGCCAATTTTTGGAATTATAATACATGCACGAACTAAGCAAACATATAGACTAATCTAATTTAACAATGAATGATTTTGAGTCGAATCTTTTAATATTAATAACATTAATATCGCGAAAATTACATTGGAATGAATTTAAGGAACGTATCGTTATTTTAATTTTTCTTGTTCGAACAGTCGTATGTTCCTTTTTCCATTTAAATTGCTTGTCTGTTCGAACATTCTTTGAGTTTCGTAATTCGCATGTCTTTTCGTAAATCTTCAATACCGTTAAATATAAGTACAATTAAAGTCAGTCGCAAATGAAATCGTCCGTGAGCATTTTTTTTTGTTTTGAGCGATAGTTTCGTGGACTGTTTTCTAATGTGCTTATTAACGTTTTAGATTTCACGCAATATTGAAACCGATGTAATTAAGACATAATGAGATTTTTAATATTGTCACTACAAAAAAAACATTTTGTTTTTATAAATGATAATTTTGTCTAAATTTGTAAATTATAATCTCGTGTGATATAAATTAATTTGATTATTTTCGTGTCTAAATAAAATATAAATTTATTAAATTTATACTCAAGCAGATTATTTAAAAGACGCTGTAAAGATATTTTAAAAGGATCGTGAGATGTCTAAAAAAAATACTGATCTTTCAAATCTGTTTTAAATATCTTAAATACTTTGTAAGATATCGATATCAAGATATCGGTTTCAATTCTTTCAACCTCAAAACTTTAGGTTCCATTTCTGTCATATATTTTCCGATCAACGCATTTTAAACGCATACGCGTACCGCTTTTCAAAGCTTTTACATAAAACGATCGAGGTGCACGGGTCGAGCGAATGGAAGAGTCTTCGAGCTTCGTCGATGTACGCGATCGTGTATTTTTTATCAAGTCTGTATGACCACAAGAGTGCAAACTTGATCAGTATGTCAATTCAAGTATACAGTAGTTGAATTCAGTTTCACACAATTTTTAATTTATGATATTTAACGATATTTTTCCGTGAACGAATTAATCGAACCATTATCTTAAAAATAATAAAAATAAATATTTTAAAATTGTACTCTTAAATTAGAAAGACGATATTTTTTATGCTTAAAATAAATAAACGATCGATCGCACCTCATCGACGTGTATACTCGCATAATTAGGCTGCCTGTCTGTTTTTTTTTTTGCCACTGCACACACGCGACGCGCGCTCGCGCGCTACTCAATACAGTTACTTAACGATAATTCTTTCGTCCTCCAATAACCCCATTCAAATACTGTCTCTGCTTAGAATCTACTTGACGGGATAGAGTCGATGATGGGAATGTCTGGAGAAACTAAGGGACCTAGGATGAACGACAGGATTCGATGAACTGGACATGCGGGCACCGAGAAAGCATGATTTTTTAAAAATAAATTCATTTTACGAGCCACAAAATGTGGACTTACAATCAACCAAAATTTCTATGAAATATAAACAAAACTTTGTTTCTCGAGTGAACTACTTCCTTGAAAGAGATTCTCAAGTAAATTTTTTTTTAATTTGGAAGATGCGTCTTTTCCCTTTCTATATTAGACATTCTTTTCAATCGAATAATTTAATTAAATTAAATACGAAATTAAACGGTAAACACATTATGTAAGTTCAAAACGATGAACTACAATTAAAGATCTCAGAACAGAAACGTATCTATTGCTACCGAACTTATTGCTCGAGGTAGGATTATTGCTGTCCTATAACGCGTTGGTCAAATTACGTCGGACATTCGTTGTAGTTCGAAAAAATTTCTACTGTTCAAAATTCCGTGAGCTTTCCGTATAAGCTGCTTGATAATTTAGTATTGAATGACTTAAAGAGAGACATTTTATTGAATAACTGTCGCGTTATAATGAGTATTGTCGCCACAATGTTGCGCTACAAAAAGCTATTATTACAAATGTGTGTAACGTGTAAAACAAATGCCTAAGAAATATCGCAGCTTTCTATCTTTCGTGAATATTCTTCGGTCGTTTTTAGACTTTTGCTTTGTTGGGTCGTCGCGCTCGGTGCTCGCAGTCTTTGAGGAACGACGATAGTACGCGGGGACGTGTACTGTTGTAGATATACGCAACTTAATATCACAAATTCGTTGAAAAACCATACGCAAACACGATCATTGGTAGGACAATTATACGGCGATGCGCAGTGACGCAAATACTGCGCGCGCCGACACACTCATACACATGTTAATTACAATATTCGTACAAGTGCTTACGACGTATTCCTAACGCCTTCTCCCTTCGGCCTCCCTTTCTCTCTTCCTCTAACCAGTAAATTGACTATTAATATTCCCGTTGAGAATTTTACAGATTCAGTCGGGGCTCGGTGCGTGGAAAGTTTCTTCTCGCGAAAGGCGCGATGATATAATCGCACATGCACGAGGCGTCGAGAGGCATCGAAGAGTTCGTCGAGCCTCATTTCGCGTAAATGAGATCTCTAAGTTAATTCCCATTTCCCCTTGATAAAATCTGCGTTTCAACTAATTGCGATTAATGATCATTTCTTCTACATAAAATATCTTGATCCCCTTATTCAATTAGTTCACATTTGATCTAGTTTAGGAATTATATCGACTTCGTTCATCATCTAATTTTTTATAGCTCTTCAACACAATCTTTTTTACATAAAGTTGAATGATACTTTTAGACTTCCTATTTGTTACAATAAAACTACATTTACAAGTTATCTCCGTTTCTTGATACATCATTAAATCTCAATGTTTTGTAATCATTGCAATTTATTTTATCAGGATGAAAAACAACTTGATATATATGAATGATTTAACAGTATATCAAGACATAAAGATAAGCGGCTTCTTTAAAGTATAATTTTTTCGTTCGCGAATATTTTGCAGATACTCTTTTGAGCAAAAAAAATTTCTCTCAGTGATTCACCAAAAACTCGTAGAAATTTCTGATAAATCTTGAACGGAGATCCTGCATTGTTAATGCATATAACTGTTATGCAAACTCTGTTAGTTTCCCACTTCAGAAAATAAGAAAAGGAAAAGATAAAGAAATTCTACGTGGAAATGATGCATCAACGAACCATTCGGGATGACTAGAATGGAATCCTGTTACATTTTTCTTTTTTTTTCCCTCGACTTCTCGTACACACGTACTCCATATATCCCGTGCCGTGCCTGTTATGCTTTTCGCGCTCCGATCTCCTTTGAGAGATGACGTAAAATAAATATTAAAACTATATCAAGATATATCAACGGTGAGCATATTTTAGCGAATGCGAATTTCATCTCTCTGTGTTGTCTGTATGTTCGTACGTGTTCTCTGTCTGTATGTATAACATATATTTGTATTTCGTCGTGCGCCTCTATATAAATCCATATTTATAATATATTTATATAATATATTATAATATTTAATAGTATAATGCTATCAGTAATGAGGATGGCGGTGACGATGACAATGACGACAATGAGCCGATGTCGCGACAACTAACGATACCTTAACAATAATTCCTATTATGGCAGACTATCTACGGTAAGATCGTTCGTCATGAACGAGAGTGCGTTGTTTCCAAGACTCCTCCGCATTCAGGACAACGAAATGTGTACTGTTTGTCGAGGTTACGTCCCACGGGACGTCGTGCAGAAGAATGGAGAAACGAAGAGTTTCCGCGACGAAGGAAACGAAGGATCGTCGCCGAGACGACGAATCATGCCGCCTTTTAACAGTATCGTCGGTATCGTGTTAACGTATATGTGTGTATGTATATGCGTATGTTTGAATGTGTGTGAATGCCCTTGATTAATCAGTTACAACACATCTAACACGTTCGCCCAATTCGCGACATTAAATAAATGAACGAATCCCGGTTGTACGAGGACGACACGCCGATCTAAGATCCGACACTTGACGACAACGACGTGATATTATACCTACACGTATATATGTATATATAGGTGTATGCATGGGGTGAATTTACCGATGGTGACCGATGAGCGGGATCGAGATGATGGGATAGGGTTCACATTAGAAAAAGTCTTGTCGCGTATTTTTGGATATTTCACTACGTATAACGTACTATACAGTTAAATATATGTTGCGACTTCTCCGCCTTCTCGTTTACCACCTTTCTACGTGTACCGTCACGCTATTGCAACGTTCCTTTAATGCACCTCGAGTACGTGTGTGTCTGTGTGTGTTGCGTCCACGCACCGCGGATGACGCGTCAACGTGTCGCATAACGCGGTGTGTACGACGTCACCGTGTAATTAGTACTTTCACTAGCTGCACAACTACGAGGAAGTTGTCCCTCGTTGTTCGTCGGGGATTTCACTCTCGGCGAAGGAAGCCGTACTCTCTTTTTCCTTCGAGATCCTCCGAATGTCCGTCATGATGATCCCTGTCATCCGACGTGACGGACCGGGTCGTCTCGACCGAGGTCTCACGAGTACTCATTCGGATGATGTGGATCATGTTACTCGGTGCAATATGATGTGGAGACTCGGTTGTATATTTGGCTGATTATTCCTCCTCTTCGCTCTCCTCGGCGGGACCATACATGTCGGCCAGTTTGTCGAATCTCGGGCCCCAGGCGCCTAAATACTCGTACTCGTGTTGCTCATCATCCGTACCTAGGATTAGAAAAAATTGAAACTTGATAATTCATTTATTAATAAAAATAATATATCACACAGATAAAAAACGTGTGTTAAAATTTGTGTCCCAAACGAGCCATCTAAATTTTTATGTTAATTTAACATAAATGAATATATTAAAAAGTAACACTATGTATGTAAAAAATTACTCAAAAAACCTTAAATTCTAGCAAAAATAATTTTTTTTAAATTTGGAAATTTTTAAGAGATATAATATATTGTACTTTTTTCTGCGAAGTAAAATAGTTAAATTTTGTTCATTGAAAAATTTTTTTACGTACCGGAGGCTAATGATTCCAGAGAACCCGCGGTGCTTCCGCCACCTTCATATGCATAATTCCGTAAATCGTCGAAGGGGGGTGCGTTTGGATCACTGTCAGCTCTCTTCTTGTGATCTTCGATGAAGACGCCGACGTTCGGTTCCGGTCCAAGCGGATCTGAGAATAACGTTTCGATTATTCTTCCTCTTATGAATTATTTCGTTACATTGCAATAAAAAAATATATAACGTACAAGCTACTTTACACGGAGGCAGCTTGCCACCCATTTCCGGTATCGGGCCACCGATAGGGATCTGCAGAGGCGTGATATCGAACGCGGTCATATCGTCCTCTCCGCCACCCTCGTCGTCATAATTGATAATGTTTTCCCTCACGTCGTCATCCGGGCCAGGATACTTTATGTGTGCTTCTCGTCTTCTGTTGTAGACGACGAATACTAACACGAGAACTGAAATTTTGATATTAAAAGAATTAATTCACATTCTTCGTATTAAACAAAGTTATCAATTATATCAAAGTATAATATTTCTCTGCTGAGAATCCAAGCAAGTGCAAAGTGTGACAAAATCCATAGCAACGACTGTTGTACGATATTGCAAATTGTATAAAGCAGGTATCAATCTTATCAATCAAAACACATTATTTTTGAAATAAAAGCTTATATTGACAAAGTCTTGTGCGATAGATAAATATCTTAATCCTGATTAGCAAAGCGCGTGGTGAAAGGAATTAAAGCAGATCCGCGTACATAAAAGAAGTGTATAACTAGAAGAGAAGAAATAAAATAAAGAGACAAACTTTCATGAAATTTGTTTTATTTTTTGGTCGATCATTCAGTGATCACAAAAATAAGAACTGAAACATAATTGTGCTTAAAAACATAAAATAAAAATAACATTATCAAAGATATAATACAATTCATAAAATAAAAAAAAATACAATAGAAAGAAACAAAAGGCATGCATTAAATTATATCGCTCATTTGCTACAACAACGACATAACTAAAAAATTGTCATTTTTTTAATAGCTTGTAGAAAACGAACAGATATAAAAATTTGTGAAAAAAAACATTCTTTTCCTTTACTATCAATCATTACCAAAATTATATTTCAAAATTAATGTTACAAAATTTTAATGATTCGAAATTGAAGTTAATTTCTGCAGGAAAAATAGTTTTTTAAAATTATATTGTGGCAAATCAATGATATACAATATTTAGTATTTCAAATGTCTAATATGTGTAAATGTTTGTACTAACCAAGAATGATTAAAAGACAGACGAGAATGGCCGCCAACGCTCCCATGCTTAGCTTGAGCGTTTGACCCTCTTGGACTAGTTCGCAGTTCTCCCCCCAGAAACCATCAGGACAAATACATCGATATCGGAATCGCGGATCCTGATTGATACATCTGCCACCGTTCAGGCAGGGATAATCAATACATTCATTTTTATCCATGCATCCTTTGTTATCCGGCGAAGGAATCCTTCCTTCCCCGCAACTGCGATGAAAAACATGATATAGCGATTGTCTCGAAGATAAATGAAGTCAGTAATAATGATACTCACGTGCAGTCATACTCGTTCCAGAGATCGATGCACTCGAAGGGATCCTGACAAATGACATTGGCGCACGGTTTATTTGATGGACAATTTCTTTCCAGATTTCGCGCCATCGTTGCTTGACCCCATTGAGTTCCGTTCATGGCAGGTGGTAGCGGAAGATGTTTTCCTTCTAATCTTATGTCGTCCAAACAGCCTGAAATTTTTATTAAAAATTACATAATTATTAAATTAATTTTGTTATGTAAAAGATTCGAAATAGAAATGATCATGAAGTTCTCATGATGAAATAAAAAGTCGATTCGCTTTCTTAATTCATTTCTCAAACAAAAAATTATCAATAGAAACTATAATTTCTTATCTAGATATACATTTTGTTTCATTTTATTTGTCAAAATAGAAAATCATTAAAAATACAGTGTATCTTTAATTATATAGGTAATAATTAATTCAATTAAATAAGTAAATGTATAATTATTTTAATTAAAAAAGTACAAGTCAAAATTTAAAAACTTTAAAAATAATACTACAGTAAAAAGAAAAAGCGTATTTAGATTTAATATCTGAAGCAATTCAAGTTACCTTTCTGATAATCCGCATAAACTTCAAATGTGCGGACACCAGTATATTCCGCCTTGCCACCTGCGTAAACACCTTCCTGTTTATCGACGAGGAGCCATTGATGACCCTCAAAGGAGAAGGTCTCGTTGAATCTTCGTCCTTCACCACCGTCCAGTTCCAAAGTTGCTGCAGATCCGTATCTCGATACTCTAACTGTGTGCCATTGTCCATCGTCGACAGCTTTCTTCCGTCCGAAGACTGTTCAGATTATATCTGAAGTGTAGTCTGCTGTCTTTGATCTGAAATTATAACAAATAGTTTCAAACAATCCGTTCATGGCACTGTACTTGACTTCCGTACTGAAGAGAACTCAAATCCAGAGTTGAAATATTTACGGTTAACACAAAGCTTATAAGCATTTTACTTGTATTGGATTATTCTTGGGACTCTTCATAAAACTATTAATTTATTTGAAATTATAAAACTATTAATTTTGTTTCATGTATATGTTTAATACGTAAAAGATGCAGATTTTGTAATTAAATATTTTACTTTATTAAAAGCAATATAAAAACAACTCATTAAAATAGTGAATAATTAATTCTTTACGAATAGAATTATTTAATTGGCGACTGTTTTGTAAATCTAGGAAATATTTATTGAATAAAAATAAAATCCTTTAGTAATTTTTAAAACACATCGTGTTTACCTCTAAAATCGCATATTCCCTGTTGTGCTGGTCGCTCACTCTAAACAGTTCGCCATGCATCTCTCTGGTACGGAATCTCAGTTGCACCTGAGTGGAATATTTGTCCGGTTCGAAAGACAACGCGTACTTGACGTAACTCTGGGGCTTGAAAGTGGTTGGGATCGTCGGCGTCATACATCCAGGACCGGTCCAGCCGGGATTGCATTGGCATCTTGCCTCAGTGAAGCTACCGACGCAAGTGCCATGTTCCCAGCAGCGGAAGGTCGATTCTTGATTGTTGCAAATCTCTTCCGTTTGCGGGCAACCGGCGACGCTGTTCCGTGAAAGACCTGGGTGAGCGAGGTCGTACAGCTTGCTGTTGTGGAACAGATTTTTGATGCAACCATCGAAGCCCTTGCCCACCGGCATGTGCTTCCACTTGTAGTGCGTCGGATCGAATTGCTCCACGTAGAGACCGCCAATCTGCAGCGGTGCGTTCACGTTCAGGTACTCGTTGAACGGTGGTATCGTTCCCGTGGCTTGACAACTGGTGTCATTGAATTCTGGCGGACTTCCATCCTCCAGCTCGGATATTTCCGCAGATTTACAGTAGTCGATGATGAGCTTTACAGTCTGTAAACAATTTTGACGTTAGGATTATTTTGCATTTAGAAAGATCGTAATTTAGATCTTTTTAGAAAATCATAAAAGGCTGTTATTCTTATATAGTTCATAGTGAAGAACATGTATAGTAATTTGCCTATTAGAGAGTATAATGTATGATTTTTATTTTTTAAACACTAGTATGTGTGCGTATCTTATTGAGATTTGCAAATACATAATATAATATCTATTATTTTACCTCCGTATTCCAGAAAATGTCAAGCCGGTGCCATTCGCCGTCGTCCAAGGTTTTCTTTGGTTTCACTTTCAGCTCCAAAGTGCCAGATCCAAAATCAATTAGTAGCCTCGGTATACCACGTTCCAATTCGACCGAAATAAAGTCTATAGACAAGCATAATAAAATCATTGATACACCATTAAAAATAAAAAATTCGAAAGATTGAAAATCTTACCAGAAACCATTACTTCATCGACTTCAGGAGGAACAATCGGACCATTGTATAATAATAGTCCGTCAGATTTTCTTGTAATAAACTCGAAGCTCAAGTGACTGTTATCGCACATTTCCAAAGCGGGATACCAGGCCCATCCGTTGCCTCGAAAACTTCTAGCGGTCTGCTGACATCTCGGACCGTTGTAGCCAGATGGACATTGACAGCTAGAGTTGTAAAACACATAAGAAGCTTTAACAATGATGAAAGAACCGAAATTATTCAATAAAATAATCGTTATAATTTATCTTTGTTTATAAAGATGATAAAATTCTTTTTTTTGTTAGTAAACCTTGCATAAATGCATTGCGATTTACAATACGTCAACGTGGAATTTAATTGATTTTCACTCACGATAATCCAAATCGGTCTTCCACACAGCGTCCACCATTGTAGCAAGGACTGTTCCTGCAGGATTCGCCCTTGCTGAAATTCCGCGCTCCGCAGGTGCACTCGGCTATCACATCCACTCGTACGCCAACAAGAGCGGTCCTGTTTGCGTTCACCATGTATGGCAGGTTGCTAATATCAAGGGTGTTCGTACAACTTCCTTCGCACATCTCGTTCTCGTAGTAACATTCATCGATACCGACCATAGTTATGTTGATACCCACGTCTTTTTCGATCTGTCGGAAATGCGATTTAATTTTTTAAACCATTTGAAATATCATCAAATGAATACGCGTTAATAAAGAACTTAGTTAATTAAAGGAATTCTATTGAGAATTTATTTGAATTTTTGATTTTTATTCAACGCAATTATTTTAAAGTATTTGAAATTGAATCTTTAAACTCTTTCTTGTATGACATTTACCTCTTCGCGATGCATAAGCACAATGCCATTAAGCCTGACTGGTTTGTAGTACAGTGAACCGTGCGCGGCAAATCTGACATCCGTCAATGGCGGATGCACTCTCCTTAATTGGACGCTGAAAACGTCCACGTTATCCCTATCTATGTTCAATAGATGCGACAACTTGTCCCTGAATAGATCCGCTTTGCTCCGCGACAAAGTTTGGTTCTAAAAATCAAATAAATCTTATATCATCTTTCCGAATTAAAATACAAAGGTTTAAAAACATTTCTTGTGAAATTTAAGAACCTACATCTATTTTATTAAGAAAAAAAGATTCATTAGTAAAATGTAACATGTAGATAAATTATATAATATTTAGGATTTAAAGACTCTCACTTGATAATTCCAGACACGAATGAAATCCTCATCCGTTATCCCGGATATTCGAACCGAGCCTGAATTTAACACCGCCTCGTGCGGGATACTCTTGACGGTGACGGTCACGTTCGCGGGAACGTCCGTTTGCGTGTGCTTCCGATCGTAGACCTTGAACCGTAGGTGATACTTGCCGTCGTGCGTACCAGATTTCATGAAAATCATCCCCGAATCCTCGTCGAGCCTAAATTGTGCGTGTTCCAGTCCCTCCCAGTAGAACTTCTTATCAGGCAGATCCCAGTCATCCAGATCGTACACATACACCCTGCCTATCTCGGTATCCGGCGATTGTCCCTAAAAATTAATTAATTAGATTAATTTGCTTGAACTGGAAATTGTAAAATACTACTGCAAAAGCTCCATAAATACAATATTATATTTCGTACAAATACAATATTATATTTATCAAGCTTTTGCAAAACTTCACGTAACGCAATTTTTTTGAGGTTCGTATTATTCAGCGCAAAAATTTAGATATAATGTGGAGCAACTTATCTAATTTAATATAATTTAAATACATACTGCGTAATTATATACAAAGATTTCCTTGGAGCCAGGCTGCATTTTATTATCATTAACATCCCCTATGATAACTGTCAAGGTACTGGTCCCAGACATAGAAGGGTTTCCAGAATCTTTGATGACAATGGGAATCAAGAATTCCTTTTGTTGTTCCCTGTCAAAGGATCGTAAAGATGACACTACGGCCATTCCATCTCCATTAGCTCCCTCTGAAAAGTAATGAGAGCGCACGTGATAAACTATTCTTGCAACTAATTTTTATGCAATTGAATTTTTATTATTAATTAAGATAAAATATAATATAATTATTAATACATATATAAAAATAATATTATATATATATATATATATATATGAAAAAAAATCAAATTTTATCTTAAAGAATAAGTTTTTACACTGAAATTTATTAATTAATGAAACTTACTGTTATCGCTTTCAACTTTGAAACTAGCTCTAATAACATCATTTGCGTTAGGATCCATCCGGAAAGTAAATGGAGGGCCGTTGCTCCTCGATCGATCATCGTCGTCGGTAGCGAGAATCTCAACGACCTTCTTAGTTTGTGCGTATTCTGGTAAAACTGGACGATAATCCTTGAGAAATCTTGGTGGATTGTCATTAATGTCCTGTACAACGACTGTCAAGGTAGCTGTCGCGGTTTTAGGTGGTATTCCATCATCGATCGCCAAAATTTTAACCTGAGGCAATAGGTCATTATATTTTAATAACTTTCACGCTACAATTTATATTTTGATTTAAAATGTATGATAATAGGTATATAAAATGTGATTTAATTAGTTTTTGCCAAGTTCTATTATTATTTTTTTTTATCGAATATGATCCTCCTAATTTTTACACCATGATTATTTAATAATAATTAAACGACGTTACAAATTTTTTTATTTTTTTTTTATTTTTTATTTATTATTCTGTGTTGATATTTTATAATTTACCTGGTGTCGAGGAGTTTCTTCGCGATCAAGGCTTCTCTGTATTGATACGGTACCATTTTCGTTGATGAAGAATTGTCTCTTTCGATCGGAGCTTCTGTCAATGGAATACGAGACCTTGCTCTTGCCACCTTGATCCGGATCGGTGGCCCTGAATGTTTCCAAGCTGCTCCCTATGCGGGCATTCTCTGGCACAGTAGTCTCGATATTGGCTTTCTCGAATTGTGGCTGATTGTCATTGATATCTCGCAATTTCACGACTACCCAGGAATAGGCCACGTGATATTTGTCATTGTCATTGTCTTCGCCCTGGAAAGATGATTGTCCGATTAAATTATTATACGTCGAATTATCTTTATTTATTAATTCAATAATTTAAATACATACAAGAAAAATTATTTTTCTTGCAAAGCTATCAGGTTTTAGAAAAAAAATTTAATGAATAATTTTAGGAGCTCACATATAATTTAAATAGAAAGTTTCATGAAATTATATTTAATTATATTTCTTCATGTCGTCTTTTCTCTCTTTCTCTGAAATTATTTTAAAAATTTACGTCGTATTAATTTTCTCTTTGCTCACCTTATCGTTCACTTGTATTCTAAATCTAAAGCCATTACTCTGCAGTTGGTCCTCATAATCTAGTGATTGCACAATTTTCAACGATCCTGTACCATCATTGTTTCGTACCATGGTAAATTTGTCGGCACCGTAACCGCTATTCTCGATTACCTTAAATCGTAAATTATTATTTTTCAATATTGCTAAATATAGTTATCAGTATAATGAAAATAAGAAACTGGTGATTGTTATTCCAATTATGATTGTTCCAATCTCGAAAGTTCGCGATATTAAAAATATATGTAAGTATAATCAGACTTTGCAATTTTTATTTCTAATATTCTAATTGCTTTCATCTCTTTTTAATTTTATTCGTATTATTTATGAGAGTATAACGCTTCGTAATTATGAATTTTACTTTGATAAACGCTGATATATATATTTTTTTTCTTTATTTACAATTTACATGCTATAACATTTTTAATTACGCGTTAAATGAAAGTTAAACGCGAACCTCGAATGAATGCAAAAGAGAATATAATGACCTATATATTAAATTTAAACAACTCATTTTTTAAACCGATTAATAATTTCGCATCGCGAACATAAGTGAGTACCTTGTATTGGAATTTATTGGTCTCGTCCTCATCGTGGACGGTTACGGTGAGTATCGGCATCTCTGGCAGATCTGGTCCTTCTGTCTCATCCACTTCAGTAAACCATTCATCCTTCGTGAATTGCGGTGGCATATCGTTTATGTCTTTAACCCGTATCGATGCTGTCCCAGTACCTACCAAGAAATACATAGAAATGCTGAAACGATGCCTTTCTATGGAATGCCCTGGACGACTCTTAAAATATGCAAAACGACATTTCTACTGTTCGTGGAAATATCTGTAACTGTTTTACGTACATACTGGTTCGGACTTTCGACTTTCATACTTGAATATAGATGAAGACCCAGAATGATAAAAGACGCATGGGAGAGAACATTTAGTAATATTTTAGTAAAACGAGTGTAAGATATAAAAAGATAAAATAAGTACAGATAGTCGGTGTCCTTTTATTTCCACGACAAAATATTTTACTAGATAGTATTCACAGAAGTAAAATAAAAATTAATTAATTCCGAATATAAGAACTGTTACAATTATTAAACCATTTATTTTAGATATTGTGAGAATTATAAAAAAAAATAATTATAATGATTATTAATAATTACAATTAAAAATTATATGAAACCTATTAAAATTAAAAATAACATTGAAAGAATTTTACCCTTTAACCCCCCTCCATCCATTGCAACGACTTGTATAGAATAATCCGGGGTGCGTTCTCGATCCAAGCAGCACACAGCGGTCTTGATTACGCCAGTTTCCGATTCAATTTCAAAAATGGGAGAGCCAGTCTCTTCTTCAATGACGTTCTTCTCGATGGAATAAATAAGTCTTGCGTTTGTGCCTTCATTTGGATCGTCATAGTCCACAGCTGTCATCGTCATCACCACCATTCCTAATCAAGAAGAATATGAAAAGCGTTAATTCTATTTAAATTCCATTAAGTTCATTTTTTCGCTATTAAATTTTTTATTTATTAACGAAAAAAAATTATTAATCTCTTAATAAATCGATAAATTTTTCTTTATCTTTATCGCAAGCTTTAAAATATTCAAATCAACATCCGACATGATGTAGAGCTCTATATGACAGCGTAATTACTACGGAAGGGGAATCTAATCAGCGTAACTCTAACGGGAATGTAACCGCGTCTGTGTATTGGCCCATTGGCTATGTCCCACAAACCTGCGGTGCCGTTCTCGGTGACGTTGCCGAAGTAGACACCCTGCGGGAATATCGGGGCGTTGTCATTGATGTCCTTGAGGTTAACTTGGACGTCGGCGTAACCCACGAGACCTTCTCCACCCTCGTCCTGAGCAAACACGGTAAACCGCCACTGTGGCCGACCATTTGGTTGATCTCTGTCCAGCGGCTATACCGGGAGAAAAAGAAAAGTCACGCGCGAATCCTTTGAGAAGCCAGTCAAACGTAGGACGACGTGTATTTACATGATCTTTACTCGAAACTCAATATCGTACCGCGATGCCGATATTTAAATTATTCCATCGCAATATTGCGTCGCAGCCACGTGCACAAATATGTGCATTTTGTAGTCATAGAAGAATTAATTTACGTACCGACCAGGTGTTAGATTACATCAGATGTGTAATATCAATACAGAATCAGCTGTTCCTCGAATCATCGTTTTGATTTTTTTAATCGTATGTTAAATTAAATCTTTATTGAAGTCAAATTTATATCAAATTAATTTGATATAAATTTGAAAACAGAGTCAATTATTGCGACTCTGCAAAATAAATTCAACGAAACCGTTTAATTTTACAATTTAATTAATTTCGTAATTATTAACGAAAAAAACGCTACCGTCGTGCTTTATAATTTTTATATTTTCAGTATTAAAAATTTGAAGAGAATTTGTGATACTTTCTATATTGCGATGCACTGTAAAGTTATATTTAATATAAGCTTGAAAAATTCGTATCACGCGAATGTAAAAAATTATATTAACGAATATTTTGTATTTAAGGATGTGTTACACGTATTTTTTAACAAAAATGAAAAAATTACAAATTTTTAAATATTGTAGATATTATAAAAGTAATACAAAAAATTCACGGCGTTTAGAACTTGAATAAAAAATTATTTTAATAAGAAGTAAACGTGTTCTTAAAAAAAAATAATTAAAATAAAAAAAAAATGAGAAAAATTTCTTTTAAACTATAAAATTATGTTGTTAAGTATAAATATTGATCTTATTGAACTGTTTCACACGTAACATTCATTTTTAAATAATGTAAGTATACATTTCTAATTCTAGTCACTTTTTACAGAGAGTGTATATCTGATACGTCCGTACACACCTGTATACTAGTATATATTTTTATATATGATAAATATCTAATTCTTTATCGATAAAATATCTTTCTTGAACAAAAAATATTGATTGATTTAGAAACAGACCTTCAGAACAAAAATCTCTCCGGTCGTGCGATTGATGTCGAACTTGCTGTTCGCAGGATTATCGGGATCAATACCTTGCCCAGTTAGGAAATAGACAATGTTTTGTGGTCTATCTTTGTCTCCGTCAGTCGCAGTGACCTACGATTCAAATATTAATTGCTAATTAACCGCAATCTCGCTGTATGGACGAGGTAAACATTCATTCAGCACATGTAATGTCGCAAAAGTTTAATGTAACGATTACATAAGGAGAGTAATTACCCCGAGAACGCGTTTCGGCAAAGTCCTATCATCCTCCTCCGTAATTTGTGTTCTGTAATTTGGTCGCTCGAAGACAGGCGGGTTGTCGTTTACGTCCTTCACGTGAATTACAACTGTCGTATAATTCTCCTTCAAGTTGTCCGATGCAGTAAGCCGAAGCTCGTACTGCAAGACGTACGTGGAAATTTTCTCGTAAAATATCACAAGTTCAGATATTTAATATATTAAATATAGCTTTCACACATGCACGAAATGTACGGATAATTAGCTCAATTGTGCCATTAGATTAATTATCAATTCATATAATTATCTCAATTGGCATTATATCAATTATTAATTTATATAATTAACTCAATTGTCATTGTATCAATTATCGATTAGCATATCATTATATATTACAATATACCTAATATTATATGATCTTTCTGTTATTCAGGAATTCTTGTGAAATAAAAATAGTGCATGCATAAAGTAAATCTCATTACCTTCATTTAAATTTGATCAAAAAGCTAATTAAATTGATTGTTTAATTTTTCATTCTTCAATTATCTTCAAGAAACAACAATTAAAAAACAAAAATTAGAATTTTTTTAACGATCTAAATATTGAACAATTTCTGAATATACAAAGATGTTAAATAAACAGCTACAAAGTAAGGCGTTCGAGCGACACACTAAAATGACATTTATGGCGATACCAACCCTCTTCCTCGTCTCATAATCCAACGCACCCGCGACGTAAATGGCGCCGGTCATGTTTTTCACGGCGAATGCACCGCCTATGTTCCCGCTCGTGATCTCGTATCGAATACGCGAGGCTGCGACAGAAAGGAGAGTGTACTTTTAATAAAAGTAAGGCGCGATTCTCGCAACGACGCTTTCGTTGTAATCAAATGAATTCCGAGATAAAAGTTCTCTCCCTGGGAGCGAGTTTTATCAAATAAGAAAGTTTGGGGGGGATGTTAGCACGGAGGGAGATGGCCGTCTTCGATCGCCATCCGAAGTCTACTCGATACTTTCGATCTAGTTCGCGATAATTTTCACATTTCGAGATATGAGACTATAGTAAAAGTTACTTGACAGTAATGATATCCGATAAATTCCATTTTAGATCGATTCGGGCGATGGTATAAAACTCAAAATTTTCGGAGTATATTTCTTTTTAGTAATACAGTTCTTTTGGTTCTATTCTTCTCCACCGTAGGAGTATCATTTTCTTCATTTTCAATCCTTTGCCAAGTTTGATTTTAAAGGCACAGTCGATATTTGGATTGTGAATTCTGATAGACAAATTTAAAAAATGTAAAAAATGATTAAAGTACAATCCGACTTCTATGATATTAAAAACTTGTTATTAAAATTTTCATAAGTATACAAGACTTTTTATTAGATTTTTATACAGTCTAGAACAATATAAAAATTTGCACTGAAACTCAGAGACCGAGGTTGGCGATGAAAGGTGCAAAGTTTCACATGGAAGATTAATGTACCAACATGCAGTTTTAAGATTAATTAGCAATATTGAATAATAATATTAGCAATTTCAAATAATAGCTAGAAATATCTCAATGTGTGTGTAATCCAAGTTATATAAATATCAACTATAATTTTTAAATAAAATAGCTTAAATATCTGAGAGAATAAATACATGGAAAAAAAGTGATATATTTATTTTTACAAATCGATTTTAGTCACAAATACTCACATTATTTGTTATGTATCGTTTTTTCAATGTATTTTATTTACACAATGCTATATACTCGATTTAAAAGGAATAAATGTATATCTAGTTTAAAAATTTTTTGTAACGTACTTCGTAAATGCTGAAGCGTAAATATATATATATATATACATATCTCATTAATTTCAAGTATAGTGGATATTTATCAAGTTATAAATTAAACGTTTCTAAAATGTGAAAATTCATATAATGATCTGTTTATCCGTATTACTCAAAAAGATTAAATATCGAGGTAAAGTGAATGAGATAAAGTGTTATTTAATTTACGTTATTTAATTTCGGGACATATTGTGTAACTTTTCGTACACACTCCGCACAATGCGTTTAAACGCATCCACTGTGTAGCAAATATTTCCATAATACGTATGTAATTATTAATTTCGGTGTACCGTGAGTTAGAGCAATGGAATTATTTGAATTTTCGGAGATCCTTTTGTGTATTAAATATAATACTTGAAAATGACGTTCGCAAATGTATTTGTTGGTATTTCTATGCCATCACGTTAGACTTGTCAAACGTGACAAATGAGATTGCAGTTTGAAATTCTCATATGTCTTTAATTACCTCGCATGTTAGAATTAACACGACATATATTTGTAATTGGTTGCCAAATATTTCCAAGGTACACTTGCATGCGGATACGACAAGCGTCGTTATAATATAGTTACAAGTATTTAATATGTACCTATATAGACTGTGAATATTTTCAGTGTAGTTTATAATAGAATGAAAATGATAATTGGTGAAATAGTATTGCTAAAAAGGCAAGTAAGACTTACACTCGTCGTGATCTTTGGCGGTGACGGTGAGCACCGTATGCTGAATGTCCTCATTTTCGTCTACCTCTGCCTCGTAGAGGCCTTTGTCGAAATATGGGGGATTATCGTTCTTGTCAGCTATCCCAATGCGAATGAATTTTGTTACTGTAACATGTCAACAAAATTTACATAATTAGACTTTAATTCATATCGTTAGAATTTAAATTAAAAAATCAAGTGTTACTTGAGTAAAAATGGGTTAAGTATGCATAACATCGTGCTAATTATCATAAATATTAAGTTGCTGATTTTAAAAGTTGATGCAAAGGAGATCAGATTTAGAGAAAAATTATGATTTTAATTATAATAATTCTAAAGAAAATTACCATATATAAAATGGTACATAAAAGAAAATTTTCTTCGGATCGAGACGCACTACTCTAACGTTATTCTTCTTATTATATATTCCCCCGGTTTGGTCTTAATGCACTTTGCACTAAAGTACGGAACTTGGATGATAAAGAATCCTGAACCGTTAATCATTTTTTCGCCCCGTTACGGAAATTTAAGATGGGCAATTACCGGTCGCCGCGAGCAAAAAGGTTAAGTAGTTTCAGATAACGGCACTTCATTCCAGAAGTAGACATTTATTGATGGAACTGGGTTGCCCGTTAGAAGAAAAATGTATAATTGCGGGAGCTTTTTCTGGATTGGTACATTAAGCCCTTAACCGCATTTTATGGCGGTAAGGAGAGCGGTAAACATCGATCAGTTCCGCATAAATTTTGCATAATCCGCGGCATAATGCACAAGGAATATTTGTCATTTTATCGGCTCGCCCGCGCCGGTATGCCGCGGTTCATTATAAAGGGATTTGAACGTACGATTAATTACACTGTGTCGCGTTATTAAAAGTTCAGACAACTCCCGTATAATGCGAATTAACCAGCGGCGAATTTGTTTTAATTAATCGCTGAATTAAATCAATGCAAGCCGCGTTTTATTCGACGAATGTTCTAGTCCGCGCCTCATCGCTCACTACTTCCAGCTACAATAGCCATTTAAAAGCACGTAGCACAAATCGAGCGTATATTTATTTAGCGAAATCGTATGCCGTTGTGTAATGGAACGCGTGTACACAACGTATTAACAAGAGAGAAATCCATTAAATATATTCCCGTTCGATGCCGACAATATGCCGCGGCCAATTTACCCTGAAAGCCACCCTCCAGTTCGAACTCCATCCTGCTCGAACTCCTCGGCCGTTTCCTTCTTGGCAAATACTCGGTTGATTAAGTTAATCCAAACTCGAGTCCCGTCCTTTCTCGCCGTTCCGCGAAGTACGAGGTAATTTAGAAGAGCATGTGTGAACCTTAACGTTGCGGGTGCCTGACACTGTCATTTAATTTAATTGAGAGTTAATTATATCCAAGAAGATTTCCCTCCATGATTATGTCCTTAATCTTAAAATAAAGCTCTAAATTATTTCGCAAAAACAAATATTTTATAATTCACGATCATTAGTATACACAGATACCTATCATGTTTTTTGTATAGGTATCGTAGAAATTGTAAATGTAACTAATTTGTTATTAGCGAGCATTAATTTTATTCGATACACAATGTTTCGTGTAGCAAATAGAAAACTTTCGTTAATTTAAATAAATAAGTAATTATTTTTGTTTAAATTATAAATTGATTAAAGTTACAAATTTTCATTGTTATTTAATTTATTAAAAAGCTCTTTAATTATTCAATATTAATATGAATACCTTTAGGAAAGAAATTAATTGACAATTATAATACAATGTGAGTAATCGAGTTTCTCGTTTGCCAAATAAATATTTTAGTTTACTCGATCGCGGTTTCAAACAAAGAACGGTCGAGAAATATTGTTGCAAATTATATTAACGTGATTTAGACATTATCGTGAAACATGATTTTAGAGTTTGCGTTAATGTAAATAAAATCTACGAGATGAAAGAGGCTGATATCGCGTTATCGATGCGCAATTGAACAACCAAACCAATTTAGAACGAGAAAATCTATTATTATGCGAGATTGCCATTAAACTCCAGACAACCGGTTATTAAACCGATAAAGGAGACATTTATCGTTGGCTATTATTAACAATTTCTAAAAAATAAATATGGTTCATTTTCATGAAGATTGCGCATTAATTGGAAAACACGATTGATTCGTAAGCTCGCAGCTTCCGACATAACTGGGATGAAGTTACGTACCGGATATGTGTGGCTATACAGCAGGCAAGTATAGCAAGGAGGATTGTGATAGGTGAAATTTATGTAATGATAATTCATCATTGTGTTTATCGTAAATGTTGCTGCCCTGGTTGTACATCATTGTTAACGAGGAACATTAACTTTCTTTTTAATAGATTGCATCAACTTTATACGATGCATGATGCATTTAGCACTAAATGCTAACTTATATACCGCGGTAATGTGATACGAGATTAGCATAATCGCGATAGATCGCGCATTTTTCGCGGGCGAGCAAGTTTTATGTAGTTATGGAAATTTATCTTCCTTGGAAAACGAAAATGATACACATTCTGAAATTAAAGACACGTGACTGTCACTGACTCTTGGAAAGTTTCTGATTTTACTTAAGCTGCTGTCTTCATTTTCATTTTATTCGAGGATTAAGTTCTAATTCCAGCATTCGTGAATGTAAAATGCCAAATTCAATATTCAATAAATCTCTTTTAACTTTAGAGGACGAGAATCTACTTTTAAAATCTTACAGCTTTTCCTTGTGTAAGATTTGTCATAATTTATTATTTTTCTTTATATCGCTTGCCTCAAAATATATTTTTTATAATGAAAATAATTTATATTATAATAAAAATGTGTAATGTCGTTATAAACGTTTATACGAATTAGTAAATTAATTACCAACAAGCAGCTTAACGCTAATGGACATTCGTATTAATTATTAAACTATTTACGGGTACAAAATTTGATATAGTGTTAAAACAACATAAATTTTAAAACAATAATACACAATGGATATTATAAATAAATATTAATTAATTTTATAATTTTATAATTATTAAAAATAAATAACTAGAATTATTATTTTATTAAATAATCACAGTAATGTATATTGTAATCAAATGTATTAAGATTTTATTATTAGAAAATAGGCTTGCTCATTTGAAGTCATATTTGTGACAATTTTAATGACGTCAAGTTTTCCATCTAATATCGCAAAAGATTTGCCTTGGAGTCATGCTGAAATGATAAAATCCGCGCGATAACGAGAGGATTATAAGCGCTACCGTCGCAAAAACGATCGAAGAGACGATCAGTGATTTCCTCGTGCTCGGTGCATTCTGCGGTGCATCAAGATCCTCTCATCGGGGGGTAGCTACACCCAATGACGGTACACGACAGTCTCACGAAACGCGTTACTGGGCCACGGGGTAAGAAATCGATGAAGCCCCCACCCCTCATCTCCACATTCCCTGTCTCTCCTCTTTGCATTGAGTGCAGCGTCGTCCCAACGGCGCCGAGAGAACATTCGCTTCTTAGCCGCACCCTGCAACACTCGATTGGTTCCTAAAATACGAGCACCCTCGAGGCTTTTCGCCACTCTCGATCCTGCAGATGAGGGGGACTCGTTAACGCCAAGGTGGCCCTCGAGGGTCACCCGCCAGCTTGGAATTATACTCTGGTAAATTAAGGACCGACCTTGCGCTGGTATCAGTGGTACGGCTCAGGGAGATCTCCACTTTGATTAATCTCATAACTTCATTAAAGATAGCCATAATAACTGTAGCAGATTGGAGCAAAATATTTATCAGCGAAGCAATCATTTTATCACGCTTTCTTATTATTTTAATTCAAATAATATTTGTTATTAAATATAAAATATTTTTTTTAATTTTATAACAATTTATAAATAATAATTGCGAAATATATATATATATATATTTAATATTATATTTAATTTAATAATATTTAAATGTTATATTTCTTGTAATATTATGTATAATTATTTTAATTGACCGTATTAGTTTATAATTAAATTGTCACAAAAAGCTGAAAGTAACGACTACTTATTTAATATAGATATAAAGTTAATAAAAGATATTAGAAATTATGATCACGTTAATTAAATCATCTGTGATAATAGAAAATATTTTTAGAATGTCATTTTCTCGTTTCTTTAATATCCAGTATTCAGCTAATGCAAACAAAGGATTTGATTTAATTAATATTATACATGAAAATGCATAAAAAAAGTGTTTACCGCAGTATGAATATTACATTTTTTGACGTTTTTCGTTCAGCGAAAATCAATATCAAATTCCTCAGGGGATCTATTCGTAAAATGGCTTTGCGGTTGGTTTGAGATATTCTAAGTAAACTTAATATTCCACGATTTTCAAGAGACTCACGGCGCATTTTTATGCGTTCGTCTTATGATTGCTTTATGGCCCGTAATGTACTTTATACATTACCGTTCGGCGTAATAAAGCGAACACATTGACGGTTTTATGTCAAGAGGAACGGTTTATCGCCATGGAGTTTCATTATTTTTGTTTTATTATGTGTAACAACATAAACCGAACTTGTTAAAGGATATCATTGAATTATGTGTGTAAAATTTTCACTTTTATTAATAAAAACATTAATTTTGTAACTTTTGCCTCAGGTATTAACGAAATTTAAATTTCTAAAATGGAATTTCTATATGGGAAAATATTAATCCCAAGTGAGCAATGAGATAATAAAGTCGCTGGTAAAACGTAATGTAGAAAATAGTTAAGTTAAAGGAATAGTTTCTGTGCTGCTTTTTAAGTTAGTATATATCCATTTATTAGTCAAGGTTATGAAAGAAATATGGATGATGTGATAAGTAGAGACATCAAGCTTATAACATCCGAGTTTACAAAAGCGATTTAACTTTGCACGTTAATCCTCTCGAAGACCTACTTTTATAGCCTTCTGATGCTGCACCCTAATTATGTTTAATTTAATTACCCTCAAGCGATTATTAGAATTCTGAGAGGTGGTTGTACGTCGATTAGTGCTAATCCTCATTAATTCGATTTTCTCACGTTCGATTTAAACAGTTTGCCCAAGCCCTCCCCCCCTCTCTCTCTTACTTTATCCTTAATATTTTTCTTTTTTACAGAACGCCCAAAAGGAAAATTTTTTTCTTATTTGAAACTTTCTGTGCAATTGCTGTCGCTCGATGAACTATGAAATGCTAACGGAGGGATAAGATTGAATACTAGCCAATTAATCGATTAACGCTAATTACGGTATATACATTGCCGACAGATACTGCCGCGGAATTTCGCCACAAATTTATAGCGGTAGCACGCGCGATGTAAATTAATTATTTGGATGATCAACTCTCTCGCATTGTGCGTGAAGTTTATATCGTCGCGGCTCGCGGATTGGAAAAAATCGACTCAACTTCGTTCCATTCGTTAGCTTAATTGGAATATGTCACTATTTTATGTTCCTGACATAACCGCATTATGGTCAATTTGCGTAATAGCGGGCTTTGTATGGCATTGTAATGTGGTTTTTCACATAGTGGGCATATAGTGATATTTACTAAAATGTATAAAGAGAGAAAGAGAGAAAGGTAATGAGAGTAATCTAGAAATGAACGTAATCAATAAAGCTGCTGTCCAATTACTAATAGAACAGCTGTGTTATCGCAGTCTACGTGGCCATTTTGGTAAAGTTTAATAGTCGAAGTTAGACTCGGTTACGAGTCGTGAGCGCGTAGCGCGTTTCGTTGCCAATTTTCGGACTTCGAAGTTTGCGTAATAAGCACCGAGAATCTTGCTAAAGGACCGTTGTAATTGTACTTACATGAGCCAGTGGCTTTCGATTAGCAATTATGTAATTCTGTAATTATAAGGATTATGTTCTCCAACATCTGTATTTATCTGTATCGTTACATTTATTTGTCGGAATAGTTATCTGACGTCATTATTATCTCGTGGCATTACCATTTAATAATAACGTCCGCCAACCAACATGCAATAAATTCTATCTTCCTCAGAATTAGCAATATCGACATAATTAAGAACATCGTTACTAACTTTCGCAATTCCAGAAACCTGACAACAATTCTAGTTATTCTCTATACCGCAAGTTTATTAATATCTCGATCCCTACCTTCTCATGTAAAAGCCGACAGGCGATTAATTAGTACTCCAACGTTATGTGCGCAACACACGTAGTTATTAATCCTTCTCGACTACTCAAGCGAGTAACTATAAGGTACGGAGAGTGAACGATCGATTCTGACAAAATATCGAAGGAGAACGTACGACTTCATGAAGTCGTACGAAGAAGGGTGCTTGTAACGAGACAGAGATTGATTCGCTGTGATTCACCGCAACGTCATTCGACATCCCTCTTTCGTCATGTCTTCGTGAAAAATCGACCTATTGGAATGAGGTAATCCGCCGAAGCTATCTTGGGCTCGCTTCCTTCCTTCGTAAGGATTTGGCGGATTGAAAGCCCGACACATAGAAATTTTGTATCTCGCGACGAATCGGTGAACGAATTTTCTCATCACAAATGACACATACATATAATTCTGGATTAAATATTTTTCACGAGATTTTGTCTCTCAATCTGAGAATAATCACCTGGGAAATTTTTGCACTCCAGCGACGAAAACATGTAAATTCTAAAATATTATTTTACATGGATATTGTTTTCTAATAACTATTTTTAACGATTTTTCCAATATGCAATTTTATCAAAATACGCGCAATAAAAAAGCGTTATATTAATTAAAACTTTTATTTTAAAAAACTTTGATTTTATTATTTTTATTTTTAAAAAACTGTCATATAAATCGTCATATTTAATGTACTTATTACTTTCTTCAGAAAATTGTGAATAAATATTTATAATGTTCTCAAATACTATATAAATAAATCGAAAAGCAATTAGTAACATAACTATAATTGGAATGTAAAAACAGGTGACGTTTATTTAAAAAAAATTAGGTTACTACTTCCGAGAGTTAATAACACTATACATTTAATTATTCTCATTACATCATATATAAATTTTTCATGTTGTAATCAAAGATTGATGAATATCAACTACAAAGATCCTTGTTAATAACAATGTTATAATAATCTTGGCGAGGTTTCACGTGGTTTTGACAGATAAACTCGAACTTTTTGCACCAGATTAGCCAATAGATACGAGAGTCTTTTATTGTGCGAATTTAACGTCACAGCATTGGTAAATTCGCTGATGTAGTTAAAATAAAATTGTGAAAAGAACAATGCTGCTTGCGCTCAAAAGCTTTAATTTAAAGGATTTCTCCTTTCGTGGTTAACCACATCAGTTTTTGCCGTATATCTTTTTGCACGATTTTATCGCGGCGCCCTTCAGAAAGGAATTCTGTTGTTCACGCGGCTAAACGAGCGCGGCGGAAAAAGCGTGCCTGACTTAATTACATCCCCGCACGCCGCGGGGTAAATTTCGGGCGAGATAAATACGCAGGTAGATATATCGCCGTGAAAAAAAATGATCTCGAGCGTTAACGGCGCGCCAACGAAAGGTAGCCCTGAGCTTCATCACGCGCCCGTGTTATACACGCACGCGTGGAATTCGTCCGGAGTACCGTGGAATCGGAATCACGCTTCGCGGTGAGATTCTGCGAAAGAGAGGAAATGAGAGAGAAAGAAGAGACAGGATGAGAAGCGGAATCGGATTCCCGTAGAGAGGAGAGAGTACACTGACACAACGTCGCCCATAATTCGCCCAGCCGTCCTTCCTCCGTTTGCGCGACTTGAACAAAACGCCCGGATCTGTTCCGTATTTCACTTGTCAGTCTCCGCGAGCTGTATCGCCGCGCCATTACTCGTCGCCGTTTTGCTCCTTAGGATATAAATTGCGAGAACGATGTGCGTATACACCGGCTGTCCCGACAGCGCCCATATCTCCTTGCGGCCGTAAATTTTTCTGAGGATTAATTCTTCTCCCACGGGCGGTATATCGTACCCAGAGTGTCCCACGTTTTCCGTAATTTAGATGAGCTCGGTGACCAATTGAGTGTTGATACATCGGCCAAAGCATTACTGCACAAATTTATTGTAAATACATAACTAACAAATCGAAATTAGAATTTAATTAATACGTAGTCAATTTAGAATTAATTTCACTTTAATTCTTTGCAGACACTTTGCGATTCCGTTTTGGCCATCCCTTTTTATTTAAATTATTACTTGCTCGAGTTTTATAGAATTTTTATGAGACTATAAGAGATAACTTCATGCAGCTAATAAAAGCTGGCGTTTAACTTCCACTCCATCAATTTTCGTATACAGTGAAGTTATGCTTAAAGTTTGATATTGTTCAACTAATAGCAAAACATCGCTGAAATGCATGACATGTCGTATCATGTTCATGGAATCGTATGTCTCTTCCAAGATTAATTTTGCGAAGCAAAATAGCGAAGCAAAAAAAAATCATCTTCGTTGCGATTTTGGAAAATAGGTGTGTGCTATCCAGTATTTCTTTTTCTATTTTAATAATTGTATATTAACAATTGCAATGGCTATGCGTCGCCTCCGAATCTCTGCTGCAGCTGTAACTGCTACTAATACGGGTAGGGAAGAGTTGCCGAATGCGTACTGGTCGCCTAAATCATACCTCAATATTTTATATTATTAGTTAATATAGGTAATATTTAGTAACAATTATATAAAATATATGAGAAATGAGTAATATAGACAAAAATAACCTACATCTTGTTAGCGGATGTTAGCGTCGTTTTAAAAAATCAGGTACATCTGATATTAATTTTTAATAAACTTATGTAACTGATAACAACGCGATCATCCAATTTTATTATAAAGTGCAAAAATATATATAAGCAAATTTTTTTTTATGTCATTTGTTTTTTACTATTATTTAATAATTATAAAGTATTTGATTCTCTTCAATAAATTATTAAAATTAGATATTAATTAATTATAGGTATTAGTTAATGATTTCTTTTATTAATCTTATATTTTTAATTGTTTTCATTCATAAATTCAATACTTTCAAAGGAAATACGATAAAAAAATACCTATAGATACGATTTAGGCGACCTATTGCCTAAATCGTACCTTTTGCAGCATGTTACAAAAAGATTTATAACAAATTAATTTGTTATTGGTGGAAAGTTAAACATGTAATAATATAAGCGTCCAAAACCTCAAGCTACAATTCCTAATGTTGTTCATTTGCATACAAAACAGTGCCAAATGGAAAATATAATAAAAAATAGGTTAAGTGGTACGCATTCGGCAACTTTCCCCTATATTCTTTTACATACCCAATATATTCTCATTTTCGTAATCCATTTTTATTAAAATGAATTAATAGATAGCGAAAATAAATGAGTGTCTTCGTTAATTTAAAGCCAGCGAAGATACGCTCCGTGAAAAGGAAATAGGAGAAGAGCTTTTAAATGCTGTTTTGATTGTGGTGAAGTGGGGATAAAAAGCCAGCTTTCCTTCGCTGCATGAAATTGCATCTTAGGTTAAAATTTCATCAATGCAATCACTAGGGCAAAAATAAAAAATTCAAGATAGATTCAATATGGCAGACAGAATTTCAAAAAATTAATCTGATTATCATAAAACTCGATGTTTTAGGGAATTTCTACTTGCGAAATATACAACCTATAATATCAAATTTCCAGTTTGGATTTACTTGCCGTTCTTTAAATGATTAGAATTTATTTCCAAACTGACTTTCAAACTCTGATTAGGAGTTTTGAGTGACACTACATTCTCTTTTATGGAAGTTATTACCTCTATTTTAAAATTTGACATTTTCATGCCACGTTCAAACCCACAGACATCAAGAATTTCCTAAAACTGAGTTTTACGATCATTTTTTTGAAATTTAAATTTCAGTATTCTGAGGTCAGAATCGAATTCAGCCACCCTGAGAACCTTTAGAAAAAAGCCTTCTTTAGATTTCTTTGTTAGAAAGCTTCTGTCAGAGTTCTCCGCAAAGAGTTAATCTCGCCACTGTTGAAAGAAATATTTCATTTAATCCCAAACTTCTAAAGTTATAAAAAATTACCTCTTATAAAAATTTTTTATAAGTAACGTAAATACATTATTAATAATAACAAAAGAAGAATTTTTTCGCATTGAAAGAGTTAAACGATTACATGCCATAAAGTTGTAGCGTAGTCATGGCGCGCACAACGGGTGGTTGTAAAAAGGAAAATTGACAAGGATGTCACGGCCTGGAGAACTTTTAAACGCGATCGAAGCGGAATTTTAAACGGATAGAACGGTCCGTCTCGATCATCGTCGTCGTTGTCGTCGTCGTAGCGACGAAAAAGAGATTTACAGCCTCTCGACGCACTGGACTCCGAAATTTCTCGTTCATTCTTGTGCAATGGCCGCCGCTGCGCTTTTCCATCGAAAATATTCGATATTTTTCCCCCGTAATACGAGAACGTGAGGGCAGATTCGGGGATACGAGGGGAGACGGGGTACGAAATTTACCATCGACTTTGGTAACTCTCGGGGGTGTTAGCGAGAACCATATATCTCCGAACCGGGCGACGTCAAACGCTGGCCAGGACGATATATTTTGCTTATCGGGAAATGTTAAACCCGCTCACCCGGCGAGGATTATTTCAGCGACGAAGTCAATCGACGTCGAAATCCTAAATGTCGCGGTCGAAAATTGTCTGACACCGTAGATTATTTTCTTGCTTTTTTTTTCATTTAACTGCGTTGCTTTCGCTGACGATTTGCGCTATATAAATCCCCAGTTAGGTAAAGGTTCTTTCTACGTTCTAACTGAGATTACATTCACCACAACCAATGTAATATAGAAACAGATGGAGTTAGTAAAGTTAGCAAATTTGCTTAATCTTTGCTGCAAGTAGTTGCTGCTAGAGCAAGAGAAAGCATGAAGTAGTTATTGCGCGGCAGAGTCAGACGAACTTCAATAAAGTATCTCGTTCCGCACGTATAAAATGTGGTCGAAAATCAATTTATACATTTATGTATTTTGGTACTAATTTATTGTATTAATGAAAACATGAGATGATTGCAATTATTATGTTTTCATTGCAATTATTGAGTTTTCGTTCATGTGGATATAATTGCGAATACGCGCATCGTTACAGTTTGAAAAATGAAAGGCCGATACACATCATTATATACTGCAAAGCTTCTGCCTGAACTGGGGAATGGAGAGGATCATTTTTGCGATACGACAGAAATTTCAAGAGGGAATGACTTTGAAGATTGTTTTGTATTTGTCTTTTCGCGGTATAGTGGCTCTGAAAGTAAACGAACGAGGATACATCTATAAATTGAATGAAACCGTTCGAATCCTTTTCCTGAACCTCTGTATACTTCTATTTATTATATACTTTACAGGAGAACAATATAAATTTCTGTTGTTAGATGGTAAGGTATTGAGTACACACTTTACCATCGTTCAACTTCGTTCAAATAAATCGTTCTCCTCTGAAGTCAAGTGAAACATTCAACGTAAAAATTGAAAGAATAAATGTGCAACGGAAGTCTATAAAATGATATTTATTTCTATGTATGAATTATTCTCTACTTTATTATATATTATATACGATTCCCCTCGACTATGGAATTTCTCGGTTTCCTCGGTTTGCCAAGTTTGGAGTTGATCTTTCCGTCGCGAAAGTTCCGCTATCCTTTGTTATTCGATATACAAAATGGTAGAAGCATTACGTTGTAAAACGTACATCGTCGTTTTTGTTCACATGTTTATCGACGAAGACACTCCCGCGTGCTCGTATATTCGCACAACTTTCCCGAGGTCTTGTTTGCGTAAAGATTTATCGACATCGCTCGAAGAGAAACTTTGTGGGTCAAAGTATAGAATAATGTTGCCAAACGAGGACGATGCAACGGGTGACGTTGATCCACGAGCGGAAGTGTGTAAAGTCGGGAGAATGTTTCCGTTTCTGTACAAAGAAATGTTTGTATCGAGCTGAAAATTTGCGGCTACGGCAAAGAAAGGTAGACAAACCAAAGTTTCCGACGACTATCATTAATTCTTTTCCAGTGTGCCATATTTCACATCACCGTTTCATTCAACATACGTGGAGTGCGATAAAATTTGCGGAACATTGTGTACGCGTTTATGTTGTATAAATGTGATTTACCGTATCAATAAATTTACAATAAAATAATATATTCAAAATAACAATAGAAGTAAATAATCAATGAACAATAAAATAATTAAATTAATAGTAATTAATTTTTCAATAATAATAATTAATTTGCTGTTACGTGTAAAATGTATAATTAAATATTATAGTGTTAACATTTTGTTAGGGGATTTATAATTATAGACATATTTTATTAAAATTTCAAAAATTCATTGAATTAAGTTGCGAGAGTAGAAATAGACAGCAAAATTTTTTAATTTTTACTCTCTAAATCTGAATCAGTGGATAGTCATTAATTAATTACCTAATGGCACACTTGGCACTGGATAATCAGTGAAGTTCGACTAAAAAAGGAAGAATGTTTAAGCACTATATAATTAAAATACTAATATTTGCACATTAATTTTAATATCTTCCAATACCATATTCATTTATACACTAAAACAAGGTTAGTTAGATCACATAATAAAGATTAGATAAGTTAGGGATCTCACATTTCATTTACTGATTACCAGTGGCATACTTGGCACTGATATCAGTGATTATCCACTGATTCAGATTTAGAGAGTACATAACTTCAAATAAATTTTTTGTTATAAAAATTAAATTTGATAATGCTTGGCTGTTAAAAATATAAATATAAGAAACCAGTAAAATTGCAAATTTCAATTTTTGATTCAACAAAAGATTCGAAAACGCAAATTTTTTATTTTTGCCACGGGATCTGTCAGTAACAGCTCATACAGTTGTAGTTTACGACGCTTCTGTTGTGTCAATATTTTTTATTTACATCGCAGTATCGGACTTTCATGAAGCTATTTGCAATCGAAAACATTTCTCTTTAGAATATCTTATTTCGAGTATTTTTGTGCAAGGATGGTGAAGGAAAAGTACGAAAATATCTACCTCCCCCATTTCTCCACTCCTGCGGTTGCAGTGAGAATATATTCAAATATGGAAGAACAAGTCGCAAGAAATGGCATATAACTGCTGGTAGAATCCTCTAGATAGAATATTGTGTCGTTGTCACAAATGCTTGCGTCGAACAAGAAAAAAAAATTAAGCGGCTACGCTTTCAATGGCGACAATATTATCTCGAGGAAAAGTGCCGTAATCTCCAGCGTTTCCGAGCAATATTTTATATTTGCGATCCCCTCGCCGTGGCCAATGTAAAAGAATGAAAAAATATCTTACGTACTGTAGACGGTCCACACCCTGAGGAACGATTCGTCAGAAGCTTTGCGCTTGATGTAAAAATTTCAACGACCCACTCGACATCGGATTTATGCAATATGAATGTAAACTTCCGGACACAGACTTCCGAGTTTGCATTAGAATAATAAGAAAGCAGTAACCAGATTTATTCATGATTTGGTAACCAGCAACGTAACCGAGAAAATCGTAAAGTCCTGCCGTCATAAGGAAATCTTCGAACACTGACAATGAGACGTATATTTCTGGCGTTCGTTTTTCAGTCCCGTTAAGCTGTATCTACGTGATAACTTTGATGATTTTGAAAATTGAATACCTTTATAAACGTCACGTGGATCTTGAGGTAATTTCGCTGTAATAACTTTTTAATTATATTCCTGATGAAAAATGCTTTTTTTAGTTATATCTACAAATTCTGCAATTTTTATTCACATTATAGGTTTTCACAAAATGTAAAAAATACATATATATTTTACGGTTTTATTACTGTGTATACATGTCTAGTTTAGTTTGTATGTTACGTATCTAAACTTGCAATAGCTACTAAAATAAATATATCTATAGAAGAAAAAAACAATACTTTTTTTGTAGACACTAGGCATTTAATCAAATATTTTTTCGCGTTGTGTCTAGTTTCTCTTTTTGATCAGTTTTAATTGAACAAACACTACCAGTGTTCTCGCCGCGAGACAAATATCTCGAACGAAGAACGAGTTAGGACATGAAAGTCGCAGCGCGCAAATATTGCGCTACTTGCATTTTATTGCTACTCGTCTATGCATTGTTTAATCGCGCAGACTGCCCGCATGCCGTGATATAAGTCTGATATACCTAACTCGTTTTTCACAGCATAATTTTCCACGGGATAATTATTTAGGGGATAATCACTTTTCGTAAAATTAGAATCGCGCACATGGCGGGCAGCTCAGCAGTTTACACGGCGTAATATAATGAAGCGGATAATCAGCTCTCGCGAAACCTTTAGGATCCATTCATCGACCGTGATAAATTGCAAAATTTTATCCGCCATCATCTCGCTTTTAATGAACGTTCGTCGTGGTGATTACGTGACTCTTGAGGGCTGGATTATTTCTAGACTGAAATGAGACACGCCTGTATGAGTTAAATTAAATTGAAGTTGAAGGCAATATAATTCTTAAATACCTAAAGGTATACAGCAAAAAAATTCTTTATTAAATTGAATAAATTATTTAATGAGATACCGTAAGAAAAAATAAATTAAAACGTAATATTTAACCCAAAGAAAATAGAGATATATGTATGTGGCATTAGAATTTATTTAATGAATATTTAATAAGTTTTGATCAAAATTGTTCACATTTTGGTTTTTAATTATAATTCTCTTAATATCTGCCAATATCGGTAAATGAAATTATGTGACGAATCATATCATTATTCTAAAATTATTTATTAATCAGAGACATATTATGTAATGACATAAATGCGTTTGTGATTGTGTTGCATTTAAAATTCGTTAAATTTGCTAAATTATTAATATAGTAATAATAAAGGGAATTATATTATTATTGTCAAAATCGCTTAAAATGAAAAATATGTATGAGGCTACAAGTATACAATATATATTATGACTATTTTTCCGCTTCCGTTTTGACGATTTAGTCGACGCAGCTTGTGCGGATTATTATAAATTCCTCTTTATGCAAATACAGAACTGCGCGAACAATGCCATACTACTAATTTGCGGACGGTTTGTTGCAAGCGAAGTTACTTGTTGGCAACCGGCTACCCGTTACTCGCTGTTTCCCCAGGCATGCATGTTGGTTCAAAGCTGATATCACTGGAGTATACTGAAGCTTTCTAAACACATAGTGTAAAATTCTACATGCTATATATTATAATATCTCTTTGATGTATATGATCATATGATTTGTAGTATCAGAATTATATGCGGTATACAAGAGAAGAAAGAAAGAGAGAAAGAGAAAGAATTAATAAGTAATAATTTTTAGAAAAGTATATTGTATAACCTATTTAAATCAATGAAAAAATTTACTGTTAAATATAAATAATTATATATATAAGTGCTTTAAGATATTAAATGCTCAGTCTAAAGTAATTATAACTGTAGCCAAGAGTGAAAATATTTTTCCTTTTCTTATACTTTAGAGAAAGAGTATCGTGTTAGATTCGCGAAATTAGCACTATTTTTAGTTAGTAGCGCGAAGTAGCAATATTTTTATTTTTGATTTTTTATTTTTATAAGGAATTGTAGAAAAGTATTATTAGAACTGTTATTATTTTTTTTTATATTAATAGAATGGCGTGTTAATTTCCAAAAATCCAAATTTATGTGGATCCGTGAAGCTAGCACGGAATTCTATTAATATAAAAAAAATAATGACAGTTCCAATAGCACTTTTTATAGTTTCTTTTACAGTTCTGCCAATTCCTTGTTTAAAAAATAAAAACGAGTTCTGCATTGTTTATACTAAACTAAAGTTGAAAAAGTAACAGCCGGAACTCTGTTTAAAAATGATTTTAGAGCATAGAATTCCGTTTTTCTCTAGAACTAATAAGAAATATCGCTGGAATTGTGATAAACTATCAACACGACATGTTTTTCTAAGTTGTTGTGTCGTGATGTTTTTTATATTTAGAGTTTATTAAAATTAATAATTGTTGAAATTTTTTTTCAAGTTATATATACAGGGTGTTTCCAAATTAAATGGCAAAACTTCGGGAGCGTGTAGAGGAGTAAAAAACTAAGAAAAAAAGTCCTATAGACATATGCTCCTTTTTGCTTTGTTTCGCAGGAAATCACGAAAAAAGAAAAAAATATATTTAATTTATTATTTTAATTATTTTATTTATAAACTTTTTAATGAAGATTTTGTTCGAAATGTGCACCTCTTGCAGCAATACAAGCATTGCA
>NW_017256696.1:2413523-2489094 GCF_001594055.1 Mycetomoellerius zeteki | reverse complement strand
GAAATATGGTCCCACCATTTTTTATATTTCAATTACAAAGATTTTATACAAGGAGGCCCTCTTGGATCTGAAGGCGATGCCAATCCATCAGGTTGGATGAAAGAAGAAAATTTCATTAAATATTGTAAACATTTTGAATAAACTAAATTCTTCATCCTCGAATGAGATAGATGATGAAATGTGTCTCGTTTGCACAGAAAGTTATTTAAAAAGTATTCCAGGAGAAGAGTGGATACAGTGCACGAAATGTAACATGTGGGCACATTCTAAATGCATAAAGGGTAACTTATCATATTATATTTGTTACAACTGCAATTCGGATGACGATTCGGATTAGATAAATTACTTATCTAATAACAAGGTACAAAGTTATAAACATTTTTTATTTTATGAATATGTTTGTGTTCTCAAAATACATTTTTATAAAAGTTTTATAAATATGTTTGTGTTTAAAATACATTTTATTAAAAGTTTCGTTATTATGTAATTAAGATGTACCTTAAAATATACATTAATTTTCATTTTAATAGTGTTAGTCAAATTACCCCATACCATTAATCATCTTACCCCGTTCCTGGGGCTAATTGAACCAGATGGAATGCATTTAAAAAATGAATTTTTTTTATATTAGTTATCAGTTTCCCCTTATTATTAAAATATTATTAGATAGCCAAATGTATGTAGTAACTGGTGTAGAATTCATTTTTTCGATAAGTCTCTTAATTTCATCTGTAAAAATTCGAAACTGAAAAATGAGTCTACTATCCCCGGTCTCCCCTACTCTAACGAGAATCATCTTCTAAAACAATATTAAAATAATCTCCTTGTATAATAGATTTCATAAATTAACTGCAGATTAAGATTATATGTATTATCATTCTTTTCTTAGGTTTATTTCTGAAAATTATTAGATAGATCTGTAATTGCTAAACGAATAAAATCCTGATATTATTATAATTTTAATATCTTTTTAATATCTTCATTACGTTGCTTTTAAAAGGTTTCGAACAATTTCATTCTTCAATTAATTGTATAGAGAGATGTATCAAATTTCTGCAGAATCGTCTATCTCGTGTACCGTCTGTTCTGCGAGTTGCACGACAGTTTAGGTCGCGGATGCGCGCTATAAATCAGGCTTTACTCGCAGCAAGGCGGCTCTCGCCTCCGTTGTCGTTGGTAATGAAAATCCTGCGGCGGATGTTCGCGGATTCTTTCGCAATTCCAGGCGTAGCGTATGCTTGAAAGGCTGCCAAAATAATTTGGAGAAGATCGAAAGCTGGGACGCGTGTGCGGTCGACGAGTTTCCTAAGGCGGCTAAGCCTTCATTTTTTTTTTTTTTTTACGAACACCGCGAATCCGGTCGAATTCGTGTGGCAGCCGCGGTAACAGCGAGATTAAAAATTCCCGTATCTCTCGGGTGCACGTTGGATAACTCGGATGCTCGCGATAAAAACTGCATCGCATCGTTCCCATAAATAATTCCCTCTCGACGTAGCGAAATCCGAGCACGCGTGCACAGGTGCACCACTGTATTGATTTACAACGGCACGCTTAGATCGTGATGAAAAATTAGTTTCGATTCAGCGAGCGGTATTGGGTGTTCCGGTGACTTCCAAGTTAGCTTAATTTGATCGTGATTTAAAGGAAAAAAAGAGTTTGCTACTCCACATTCACGGTAAATTAATCTCCATACAATTCTTACTATATTTCTTTTTATCTCTATTATTTTATATTTTTGGAATACCTATTTTAAGAGAGAGAGAGAGAGAGATTTTTCTCGAATTATTTTATATTTAAAAACCGTATATCACTGATCAAACTTTGCTGTTAATATTCTGCGCGCTATAATCATTATTCATGTTGTCAACTGAATATACATATACATATACCAATTTAAAATATTTTGCTCACTTATAGAGTGTGTTATACGTCAAATACTAAAAATTTCCCATGAGGGAAATTTAAAAGTACGTCGTTTTTTCTGAGAAAAATTACTTTTCGAAGAATTATAATATTTAAGGTATCATTTTAAATTATCTATGAAGTAATTAATTAATTAGAACGTAGAAGAAAAATATTTGTCTAGCAATATTTCTTTTTAAAAATAATATTTACGGTCACCGGTTGACCAGCGGGATATATTGGTTGACCATATACGATCAATTTTTTTAAATGCATTGTACAATTGGATATCAATTTGGAATTTTGCAGAAACAAAATTTGTCGAATCGATCGTTAAGCAAATGTATGCGAGTGTGCACATATTAAAAGCTAATTACATATAAACTTATGCGAGACAAAACGCGAAGTACAGCGACAAAGGTTGATCGATCGCTGCCGACGACAGTTTGACACCCTTCATGGAAACTTTTCGTTGCAAAACATCATATTAGTATTAGCGTGATACTCGTATTGGCTACACAGTATAGTAGCACATATTAGTACCACTCGAGTTCTGGCAAATTATTGAAGCGTTTCGCTTTTAATGATGTTGTACAGCGTTGCGAATTGCACTTGACCAAATTCTACGCAGATTAATTTGTAAGCACATGTATCATGGAAATAATTGATGCATTTGTGATGGCTTTTATGCGAAAAGAGGTCACGATGTTATCATTACCAACATGGCTATGTATTATTTTTTTAGTAATTATGTTCATCGTATTTACCAATAATTCATATTAATAAATATTTTTACTGTTTTTATTCGCTATTTTGTTTTCTTCATTATTTTGACAATAATTTTCAATGTTGCAACAATATTTAGCAGTCTAAATATTATTTAAACTTTTTTAAACGTAAACAAAAATTATTCAACATAAAAATTTTTAATTTTTAAATTATATTAGTCAAATGTTAGAACTAAAGCATAAAAAATATATAAATATAATACAAATATACACAAACGGTCTAAAATACGATTCTTATTGTATAAATATAATTTTTTATTTGTATGTTTAATGGCATATTAGATGTTTTAGTAATTTTTTATAAAATTGAGAAGTGTGTAGAGTGGAATTTAAGTATTAGTTATTCCTTGCTCCACTAGTCCATTAAAATCAGTCGCTCGTAACTTGTGGGGGGAAGGAGGGAGAGAAAATTGCTTTTATGAGGCCACAAACTCTAGGAGAAGTTCCGGAAAGCTTCTCCGAGCCTTCCATCGTTGTCGTCGCCCTCCTAGTCATCGTCTGTCACTGCGGTTGAAAAGACGATGGCGAACTTCTCGAAGGAATGCGGCCGAAGTGTGCGAAATTCCAGCTGCGTCAGAGTAAGAACCGCTGATGAAGTCGTATTATCGCGTCCTCGTTAAGAAGCACTCCTTCTTCACCCTCATGCAGGAGCAGAAGGCCTCTTCTATTTCACAGAGAAAGGAATTCCCAACATCCGTATGCGGACTCTGCAGAGAGCCGTGGCGGGAATAAAGAATATAAACTACGAGCTCTCTCTTGACCAGTAGAAGCCGGTAGACAGCTCGGCAGCGTTCGTTCAGGAAGACACAACAAACGCTCACGGAATGCATGCTGCGAATGAGGTCGGAGGAATTCGCGTTGTTTGACTGGAGCGCGGTACTGCTCAACTAGGAAGAGTTACTTTCGGAAGCAATTTCAGGTTTCGTGATCCCGCATCGGCGGCGTGCCGCTACAAAAGTATCTTCCGTTCGGAGATGAGTGAGTTTACCTCGACGAAACTCAATCGTCAAAACTTTGAATAAGCTCTTACATGGAGAATAATAATATATTGCTGATGTAGCACTATAATGTATTATTATGCAATAATCATTTAGTGAGAATTTTGCCTTATATTTATATGTATATAGAATTTTTAAGTCTTTACGAATTCTCATTTTGAGAAAGAAAACACTAAAAATATTAAAGATATAATTTAAGATGTTTTTTAATATTTTAATGTTTTTTTTGTAATATTTTCTTTAGGATTTCGTAAAGTTAAATCTTGTTTTGTATAAAGAATAAATAAGCGTGTTAAAATTAAAGGAATACTTCTGGAAATAAATATCAGAGATTAGTGATAAAATTTTTACGGAAAGACAAACTTAATATAAATTATTTGCCACAAATTAAATTAGATATTTTTTCAGAGAGTATTAATTAAATTTTGATAAAAAATTTGATTAAAATGCAATAATTTAATTTACAAATTACTTGTTATTATCTAATGTAAAATTAAATTACAATTGTACGTTACACAAATGGAACTATTTGCGATATCGCATTATCTAATTACTGATGAAATTCAGTTGTTCAGGAACAATATTAAACGAAATTACGTGAATCGAAAATACTTCGCTTTTGATTTATGCATCAATTTGACAACGCGTACAATGTAATCTATAGAATATTAATGCAGTGAGCTCTTGCTAGTTTTGATTAGAGTTTCGAAAATATGCCGGCTCGTGGAACATTATGCAACAATAAGCGGACACTAATGAAAAATGGCATGCGAGCAGGACGAATTAATTTCCGGTGAGTGAGAATTAATTTACAGCAGTTGTAAATTTTAGCGACTGTATCAGAATTCTAATGGTCACTTTGCATCGTAATTCTTCTCATAAGCATATCTGTTTGCTGAACAAGACCAGTAAAATAATAGCGCTGTGCGCCGATAGCTACGGTAGTGAGAACACAAAATTTTCCCTCACACCATCCCCAGAAATTATGGTTTTCGCGTTATATTAATTAAGGTTTTAGAGAAATTGCACGAAACCTACCAATTCACAAGCGTTAAATTCTTATATCGACTTTCGTTAACGAGACGTTTAACGACCAATGACACTGGTTGTTAAAACGCTACGAGTTGGTTGAATGGACAGTCCGACTTTTACTACAGGCTCTTTTACGGGGTGATTCACGCGAACGGAGAAAATATTAAAATTTTCAACCCACGATTCGCGGAGATGATTCTGCAGCATGCGTGTTTTATAACCGGTCCGAGTTATTAAAACGTTCGTCAAAAGTTAGAATGACGTTTATGACTTTGTCCGCGACTTGGTTTCTCGAGATGAGACTTTTAAGTTTCTGAAGAAGAGGTCGAGAACCGCTTCGTCGGGTCTTAAAAAAGCTTTTGTAAATGAAATTTTCTTATAGTCCGAGCAGATGATGTTCATGAAGAATGTTTTTACGAGTTCATAAACGCAGTGAGGTTGCAAATAAATTTTTCAGCTTCAGCGTTGTCGCTGATAATATCGACAAAATATATTTGACTGAATAATCATTAAAAATATGCATATCTGTACAGGAATACTTTCAAGAATATTGAAACAAATATTGAAACAAGTAGCAGTAGATAGAACTGGGGAAAAAGTATTCAGATGTGACTTTAATGTTGGATACGAATTCAACGCTATCTCAAACTTTACGATGGATTTTAACGAGAACCTGTCGTGCGACAGTTCTCGATATTGGAGTAATAATTAAACTTAAATCGATATGACTCGACCGACCGAACTTGCTCGTTATCGTTCAGTGATGGGATTGCTAGTGAAATCTCGCTATAATCTTCGACGACCGATCGCAATGAGAACTCTCTGTAAAAGGACATATTGATCTAGAACGAAGGGTGGTACCAGCTGCCGCGGGAATGGACGAAGTAATCAAAATCGTGCTTCCGCTGATTATCAAGTCGAATTGTCAACCACCAAGGATTATAAGTGAGATCTCAAATGCGATAGTTAGTCATTGATTGTCTAGAGCAGTTGGTTAACCATTAATTGTTCAGGAAGGACATCCAATTTGAGCAAAGAATATTCGAATGGTTAGAAACTGTTCTATAACTACGAGGGTGGTTCAAAATATGAATGAGACTTTTTTTCGCAAGTAAAAATCGACATTATAGACGCACTCACAATAAGAGGCAGGTGGGAGTGTTTGTTTATGCCCTATATGGTTGTGGACCTCCGGTAGTTGTTTCTGTAGTCGTTGTTGCAATTTTGCAACAAAGAGTACCGTTGCACAATGCGTTGTTTATGCATTAATCAATTTTTTTTGTGAATGAAAATGTTTTAACATTTCGATCAGACCTCGTAATTTAGGGGTCTGTTTTTTTATAGCTGAACTATGTACACTCTTTTATTTAAAATAAAATAAATAAAAGGTGTATATTTGACATTTGACAAAAATGCGAAGGAAAGTTCTAGTCCAGTGCAACTTTTATTATGAAAGGTACAAATCTTTATATTGAATAATTTCATCTAGACGCTAGTTAATATTTCCTCCTATCTTGAGACACATTCATGTAAGGCATATCTTTATAAATCACGAGAGATAAAAATTAATAATTTTTAAAATTTATTACGATTATGTAATAAATTACAGAAAAAAATATAGGAATTAATTATTGAGCACGTATTAATTTTACAAACAATTTCGAATCACTACTTATTTTCTGTTATTTCATATTGAAGATCTAATTAGCTCGATGAAACTGACTTTGGACCTGTTTAGTTTCTTGTACAATCATGATTGCTTTATCTGATAGGCATCCCGTTTAACACAGTATATCGTCGGAATTCAATTGCTCTTGCGAATTACGAAATTCGTCGATGCAATTAGCCTGTCGCTTTTGATTAAACGTATCCTCTATGCTGTAGCGGCTGCGTTAAATCCAATCGCCCGTCGTGCGGGATGATAAACATGACGGATGGTAAGACGCGAGGAACGGACAGGTCGAATGGCAGTTTGCCATTACAGTTAATGCGATAAACGCATTTCCTGTCGGTCGAATAACAACAAGGAATTTTCTCTTGCCTCTCATCGTGTTTTCTCAGCTTCTTTCTTCGCTGCCGTTGAGACACTTTCAAGTCTTCTTCAGGTGCGGTTGAAGAGGCTAACCTATCGCGGAGATCGTTGTGCACGTCTATCATTGTTTGCTTCGAAATAGAATGACTTTTATTTCAAACACGATTCATCCACGTAGAGAGATATATAAGGTGCTTGCGGCAAGGAAATAACTGCGGCAATTTACCTTTCACCTCCCGATCAATTTCTAAGATCTGCAGTTATTTTCTATAGACAAAGTCAGATTGGTTTCTTCCTTTTCTTTTTTCTTGTATATTTTCTAGCTTTCAATATTAAATATTTTAACTGTTCACTGTCTCGGATTGAATACTGATATTAAACATACAAATTGATTACATTAAATTACATAATTAAAATCAAATTGCACATTTGTGATTGAAACTCGCGAACTTTTCATTTTCAATCGCTTATATTCAATTCACTGTAAAGATTATTATTTTAATGATCTTCACTAACAAATTGATCGAAGAAGCTTCCTCTTGACCGTTTATTATTGCCACGTCGGCGAAGATATTAAGAGAAGAGAGAACGAGGAGAGTAAACTCGGTAGAAACCGAGGTAACTTCGCCTTGGCAAATTTCCTTCGAATTAAGCGGAAAAGCGGCCGGAAACCGCAAGAGCTGGCCTTTGAAGCACCGAAGCCGGCAGTGTGCGGTCCGTGTTATTAGCCGCCTCGACTAATTCATTCGGCGAGATATACACGCTAATTCCTGACGTTCGCTCACATAATGTCTCAGATGTGAAGCGGTGCACTTAGTTTCCCCCGTTCTCTCCCGGTTGCGTTGCTTTGGAATGCAAGATTGCTTTAAACACGGAAATTTATAAGCGATTAGAATATACGAGTATGATCAAAGCAATTCGAGAATGAAGAGATGCGCGCAGCGCATCAGTGCATCGATAATCTTGCATTTCGTGCATGTCAAGTTACAAACTTCCTCCATTGAACTTGAACAGACCAGCTCTCTTTGGCGAAAATTAAATAAAATTAATTCAATAATATAAATTTTTAGCAAAGGGAATTAATGACGAAAAACACAACATATGTAACAAAACAATATTTTTTCGTTAATTTCAAATTAAATTTACGTGACTATAACTTTGTTGAATTACATAATGTAATAATTTATCTTCGCCAAGTATTGAAAAATATTATTTACCAAATTATATATTTTACAATCATTTTGTCCATATAGATAAATTTTAAATATACATGTTTATATGAGAGATGAACATTGTTTTGTGAGAGAATATCCACGCAACTTGTGTTGAACAATAGAATCAGCTAACACGTGTTTTATATATGACTTTTATAAAAAAAAATATACCTGACACACACAAACACGACTAGAGCTTTGTAACATGGACGATATTTTTTCACCGATTTTTCATGTCACGTACAAAGCGCTGATCATGCATATTCGAAACAAAATTGATTGCAGCAATATCGTCGAATACAGAATAGCGTACATGATGTATTATTATTGAACATAAGCTAACTAAATTTCATTTTTATCATTAATATCAATTGTGTTTATTAATATAGCTTTTAAAAAATTTGCGTGGTACGCAAATTTACATGAAACAATGTATTAAAATGATGTATAAATTCGTTTTTTAAAGTATTGTCTAAATCAGCTGAGGCGTATTTTATTTTCAAATTATTTGATAAACTAAAATTACCCCACACTCGACATAAACGACTCATTCATACTCGTCAGTCTCAGTGGAGATACTCGAGCAAGCCTCGAGAAAATGCTCGCTCCGAACGGCGTGATTGATTCCGCTGGCGTTATACGGGACCGTGACGTTTACCGACAAGCAGCTGTAAATTGAGCGGAAAGACGAACAGAAGAGTGCGGAATGCAAGCGCTTTGCAAACACGACATTATTCTACTCGAACGAAAAACTGTTTTTCCGCGAAAATAGCCGCATTTCGCTTGGCGGAGATAGACAAGTTATTCATAAAAATATTATAAACCATTCTCTCGCAAAATTGCGTCATTGATAAACATCAATCACATGCTTATCGCAGAATGTGAGAGTATTGTTCAATATTATGCAGTGACGTTAATTGATGAAACGTTAATTAATACTGCGGTCTTATTCTGTATGATCACGAATGCGCTGAATAAATGCATTCGCGTTTATCCAATCTAATATCAATCCGTCTTTGTTTTGAAGCTTTGGCATTTATAAAAAGCTTTTTCTCTTTTTCCAATTTCTAGTGACGGTGATAATACTTTAATTCTGAAAATTTACATAGATAATTAAGAATTGTTTTAACACTTTGTTTATGTCCAATTTATAATATTTACAAGGGGTAGAGTAACTAAACTATCATTTTTTTGTAAAAAAAATGAACTTTTATGTTAAACAATCTTGTTAAATGTCGTTTTAAGCTATCCAAATTTTAATAACAAAAATTTTATTAAACTTAAATTAGCACTTCCATGAAAATTCTAGTTTAATACAGTTTTCGTTATTAAAATTTTGATAGCTTAAAATGACATTTAATCAGTTTAATTCCAGAGTAAAATAGAAGTGAATTGTTGCACGTAAATGATTTATTAATGATTCATTAACGAGAATTTTGATAAAGCGCAGGGAAACTAATATATGTATAATATGTACAAATGATTAGATTGTAATATTAATATTACAATATAATATTAATACTAATTAACAATAAATAAAATAATGATTACGAATGAAAAGACAATTATTTATTTCTGATATGGTGTTGATGATATTATATGTTCGACATATGAAAGATCATAATCTCTTCATTTGCATTTCTTTTGCAATAAATTTTAATATGCGCTTGAGATTTTTCTTAATTCAAAGGATGATGTCACGAAAAAATGCTAATAATTGTAAAGAAGTCGATTGCTAAAAATTCAATTATGTTTTGATTGAAACATTTGATAGGGAAAGCTTTTTTCTATATATACATTTCTTAATAAAGAAATAAAAACAGCAGCTTTTCCAAGTACTTACTACTATTACAGACGCATGAAATATATGACATAAAAATTCGATAAAAGTGAAAACACAACAGAAAATACAGAGAAATGTTTGGAAACGTACGGAATAACGAAAAGTAATGTACTGCCGATCGATTGAGCGATAAATAATCGGCTTTCAGTCGGCACCGCTCGTAGTTGAATAGTCGAACGTGTTTATTTAACGAATAGCAAGCTGTAAAAAATAACGATGTAAGTTTTGTTATTAGTAGCAAACGCGTTGGAATTGTATAGCCGTGCACGTTTGTGATTCACATTAAATCGCGTCCGTCATAGATATTTTCCCGTTAATAAAACACACGCACCTCGCGGGGAATCCGCGAATGGATTGTTTTGCCGGTCGTTAATGATTTCGATTGTATCGTGATCGCGGCTTTGCGTTTTCGTAAATTCTATTTCATCACCCCCCGGGGCGTTGTCCTTTGAAATTGCTTTTGCTGAGGGAAAGGAGATTTTCCTCGCACAATACATCGCCGTTGAATGACGCGCTTCGGGGATTTGCTCCGCTTTCGTGAGAGAAACGAGAGGAACATCTGAACGTCGTTTCAAAAAAAGGGGTTTCTTGGAGAAACCATTAATTCTCTTAATTTCTCAGAGCCTTATTTTTGTTTCTATTTCCTGTCATAATCGCGTCGACCGCATTAAAAGAGTTCGGTTGAATGCACCACGAGGTAATTGCTGCAAAACTTTTAATTAAATACTAGTGAAAGGTTCAACATTTTATTTAAAGCTTCTCCGAGATTTTTAAGCTTTTGCTGTTTTGGAGTCTTCGAGATTTTTTTATAGACTCTTCTGGAAGACCTGATCATAAAACTTTAGTGACGGATCCTTTAAGTAATTGGCGCAGTCGGGTTTTTCTTAAGAATTAATTTAACATTGATTAGACAGTTTAAAGAAGATTAATTAATATCGTTTTAATTATTATATCCTTTTGAGTGCAAAAGCGTAAAAAATTTTAACGGGGCTTTAAGAAAGATATTTTTCTCGTTTCGACATTTATATATAACAACGAATAAAAAATGCAAAATGAATAAAAATTGATTTCATAAATATTTAATTTAATATTATGATATTTAATTTTATAAATATCTGCTCACTTTAATTATTCTTTAGTTTATCACACGGAAATAATCGCTTAATCTGAATACTTTTTACATTTAATATTCGGCAGGTGCGATAAACATTGTTGGCCATCAATAAAGATTGACACTTTAATCGATATTATTCGTATGTATACACATCACTTTTCATGTCGAGGCAGGCTTGATGGCAAACGAGCATAGAAATATTCAGACAACATTCAAAGAAGATTTCCGATAATGAAATTTTCTTTGATGCAAAAGACAGCTTTTACATATTATAATTCGGTTCTTTATAAGTCGAGAGCGAACTATTTCGATAGAGTTCTTTTTGTTATCGCTTCTGTGAAAATAATCGTGTGAAATTTGATTATAGAATAGTTGAATAAACATTTAAACCTTTATTCTCTATTATTAAATTATTTAATTATCGATCTCATCTCTTTCATGCAATTAACTTGATCGATTAGTAACGTTTAGTTCAATTATTTTCTATAAAATTATTATTGTAAAATTATTATGGGCATAATGATATGAAATATGGTATAAAAAACTAAATGTTATATAACGATAGAATTTTTTATACAAATTTATATGTAAATCAGAAATCAACACTTTCAAAATAATAGTTTTTAAAAACCGTTTTTAAAAAACAAAATTTTAAAAGAGATACTTTTCATATTTATATAGAAATGGTAAACACATTTTCCAAATTTCATACTATTATATTTTCGATGAAAATTGAAATTAATATATTTAATTAACATATAAATTTATGTATACAATTCATTTAAATTTAAATTTAAATCTGATTGGACGTAAAATGGCGAATTTAAATCCGATTTATATGAATCTAAAATTATGAAATATTTTAGATGTATTTTATATGCATTTGGAAATATATATATATATTTATATTTCTCAATAATTCATAAAGCGTTTCAACGATTTAAGTTAAAATTACAACAATCATAAAACAATTAAAGCACATTCGAAACACATTCACTATAATTACTGTGATTCATATTTGACCGCTATTTCGTCGTCGAAGTTGGTTCACGTTAAAAATACACTGAAGTGAAGCTCGGAGAGAATAAGGCAGAGAATTGGGATCTTAATACAACATGAAGATTACTCGGTTTCGCAGATAACAACGACCATTAAAGTTCCAATTATTTTCGATATTGTAACTTAAGATGCAAGTACTCGAACGGGAATAAAGAGCCAAAAGTTGCCATGAAAATTGCAGTGGAGAGATTATAAAACTCCACTTGGAGCGTAAGATCCGTTTTGTCCGACGATATCCCAAACGAAACGATGAAAGTTCGATAACTCCACTTAAAATCTTTCGATTAATCAAAATATGTGCTCTTCAAGATAATACTCCTCGATTTCAGGGGGGGGGGGAATTATCGTGAAAATTTCCCGAGCTTTCTTGGATAAAGAAGAGTAAAACGCCTTGGGTCCGTTGGTTTTTGAGTAGAAATACAGGTCGCATCGAAAACCTATCGGTAACTCCTAAAAAGTAGTTTCCAATAAAATTAAACTTTTCTCTCGGTATTTTTCGGTGAATGTGAGTTTTCTGCTTCTGCTTGGAATTGTAAGTTTAAACAGAACATTTCGAGACTTGTCACTTTATAACATTTTACAGCTTTATTTCGAACTTTCGAATATTATTTTTATCAAAAATATACATAAAAAATGAATGTATAAAAAATTAGTTATAAATTAATATAATTAATTTTATACACACGCAAGGAAATGTACAGAAAAGTTTTTTATTTGCTGTTATTTGATATATTGCTGTACATTTCCTAGAACATTTATAATATTTAATTTAAACATTATTCAACTTAATATATTTTTATACGCGCGTATACACATATATGTAAAATTTTTGCTTTGTTATTTGCTGTTTTTTTCGAGAAATGTAGAAATATTAAATGTAATGAAATCCACAGCGCGCGCATTAATTTTTTAAAATATCAAAATCGGATTGCGCGCGCGCGTACAATTCTGATTGTCATAATGTCGAATGTAAAACTTTGTGAAAATTGAGTGTCGCGAAAAGGTAAACGTCAAACACAGAATATCTAGATTATTCAACATTTATAAAATTGTACCGAATAACTTGTTAAAAAATGAACATGCTTTGATAAAAAATCGGTTAATATGGAGCTTGTTTTCTAGCTGTTTTCCAGATTTGTGTAATTGAGGGATTAAAATGTACGATACATTTACAGATTCGAAACGCATCAGAAATGAGACCGCTTTTTCGAATATTTTCCGGCTTCATGTTTCACTCTCGTATTTTCCGGGATACTTGCCATTAGATTCTGTGAACTGACAGCGCTGCCGGCAAGATCGGCGAGGCACATCGTCAAGTTCTGCGACGATAAATCGGATTTCCGTGTAACGCAGGATCGGGTAATCGGATGCAAATGATAGGAATTCCGAAAAGGTCGGAAACGAGCGATTTCCGCATGACAAAATACGCATCCGCGGCGCGCGATTTTCCACGGCGAATGTACAGCTAAATACGAGATGAGTGCCCTTGCGCGCGTGTGTTAGCGACTGAATAAAACTGAATCATCCTTAATCCATGATTATGTCGGTTACATTTCGCGTAACGTTGCGCAAGGTAGAGATATAGTGGATCGCACGTTTACAACTTAACGAGATTCGCCATGTAGAAATCAACGTCTCTTCGACTGTGTGAATAAATGTCGGAACATGGTTGAAAATGAAATAGTCGAAGTTTGTCGCGATTTTGTAAAGAGAAATCTCTCGGCGTTAACACGCACTAAAAAGACAGCTTATACTGAATATTTAATGATATATGAATCTGGGAATGACTGTATTTAATTTGCAGTTTCTGGAGGAACATGAATAAATTAAAAGTTATTTACAGGGTTCGTATATAGATTTATAAATTCTTAATAAAAAATTATAATTGTAATTTTCCTGATTCTTTCCCAATCATTTGTGTCTACTTATTTTTTAATTGAAATCAATTTTATGTAAAATTAAAAAAAAAATCGTGTTAATATAAATCCTTTAAATTAATATAAGCCCTTCTATATATATATATTTATTTACATTCATTAAATTTTTTATTAAATACGCTAAAAATAAAAAGATACAAAATATTATAATTAAAATTTTATAACCGTATGTAATTATCAAGGTAAGAATCTTTTACTTAAATTCAATATTCATTATAAAGTTGAGTAATTAATTAAAAATCCGATCATAAGTTTCGCAGGGAGTTTATTTATTCTGAATATAAAAACTTAGACGGCGAATAAACACGAGAAGTTTAATGATCTGTCACCGATATTAATATTTCTACGGGCGGACGGATGCTAAACGGAACAAGCGCAGGAAGTGTCTCAGCGTTGAATTTCTCACGTGACGCTTTTTACGCCTGCATGGGCGCCTGCAGGATTTTATCCTTAGGAAGAAAGTGTGAAAAATATTCTCGGCGCTCACTTCGTTTTACATTTTCCATCAATACGATGCACCATAAGCCGTAAGAATGTTATAACGAAATAATTTCACTTTTTATGAGATTAAAAATTCTGTAAATCTGAAATAATACTAATTAAACTTGACACGTTTTGTTACGAGAAATTTCAATCGACAATAAAATTATTTTATCAAAGTCTCTTTATTCCTCTGAGAAATTTTTAGTTGACTAAGACTATACGGTGTTGTTTTACGATGTGCTTGTCTTGTGTCTGGTCTCGTTAAATTTTCATCCAGGGCGGTTATATAATTTAATCAAATTTCCTTTTCTCGGATGAAAGTGTACGAAGGTATATACATTAGCGGGGTTATAGCTTCTCGACGCCCATGCAAGTACCTCGCGAATCTCCGTTTCCGGAAGTTCATTCGGTCCTGACGCGAGTCCCAGCGATCTCCGGTAAGCGTCAGGATGCACCGCCTAGGATACATAAAAGCGGACGCTGCGTCGTGAGCTGTGGGTAACATCGTAAGCTTATCTCCCCGTTTGCAGAACGTAAAATGCGAAACTAGCGTCGTTTTCATTACGGGATACACATGCACGCCCGTATTTATAACGCTCGTAAAGTCGATCTAATATAAGCAAAAGAAATTTGAATTCAGAAATAAAAATTAAGCAACGCAAATATTACGACAGAGAAATATTAAAGTAGCTAAGTTTTTAAACATTCAGATATATAACAGTAAATAAATTATTCAAGGATAGAAATGAAAGGAATAAACTAGTAAAATAAAATCCTCTTTCCCACACCCAATTTTTATTTACATTGAATTTTTGCATGATGAAAAAATGATGTAGATTAACGTATTTTTTTGACGATCTAAAGTGGATAAACAAATTCAATCTCTTTATTTCAGAAAAAAATTATATTAAAACTGATGAATTTTTATAAACACGTAGCACGTACTAAGATATTTATAATTTGCAACATCAATTCTCTCTTTTTTTTTTAAATTTTAAGAGGATAAATAAAAGATCATTCAGTGCATTTACGTTAGCCGATTTGTTCGAGGCAAATCCCAAAAGTGAATCATACAAACTGGCTTTTACAGTATCGTAAAAGCGCACGATGGATGCGGAACAAGAAGAAAAACGAGTCAAAAGTCATAACGCGAGCGGAAGCCTCTTATCCGTTCGTAGAGTGGCCGTTAAATCATCGATATAAGAGTCGAGTGCGATTCTTAACATCCACTCGTGCTCTCGTGCCTTCGTTTTTCTTTTTCATTTTTTTTTTATTACGTTGCGATAAACGGCGTCGAGAGGATTTACTGCACCGACGAATCGAGAAATGGCTCGTGAGCTTCGTTAACGGAAAAGCGTCAGAAGCTCTTAAAGTGTCGTTTTCATATCGTATTGCTAGACGTCTAAATCGCGCAGGAAGATAGCAGATATCTTTTCGCGACACGCGTTACATTTGACACAACGTTATCTGTAAGCGTTGTAACGCAAAGACCTATTTGTGTGTCAACCATGTATCGTATGGTATAAAAAAGAAATGAGTCCATTTCTTTCTTTGGTGCCCTGTATTCTCAGTGAATTAGAACAAAAACTGTACGTGAAACTTACGCATAACAAAAGCAAAACCGATATATACAGACGAAGAACAAAAGACAAAAAATGGGTTTAAATAAAAGAGAAATGTTGAGAGAGATAAGAGAAGGAAATAATGCAAGAACATCGCTATCTCGCATTGCTTCATGAGATTAAAATGCATGGTATTCTTATTTCTTTTACTCTGTGGAATCTTTGTCTCCACTCTTTGACAAGTTTTTAACATATATTTCTTTTCTCAGCGTATTATTATTCCAAATTTTTTGCTATATTCGCTTGGCAATTTAATTTTCGAATAAAAAATAATAAATATTAAATTGAATACACTTTAACACGTGCTATACCTAATTATCCTACTCTCATCAGAGGAAAAAGATATATTTTGAATTTTTATTATAAAATAAATTAGAATGCCATGTGTGTGTATAATTACATGATATATAACGGAAAATAAGATGGAAATAAAAGTGCAAAATTATAATTTGCTTTTGAAGTTCCATTTGTTCCTTCATTAATAAATGAAACTTTTTATTATAGTATGCTAATTATTCCAACAAATTAACTCAGCAATTACATTATTTTTTCTATAGCAGAGAATAAGAGAAAGAAATATTCTATTTATTACTGTGTATTGTGACGTATATATCAAAAAAGTTTCGAACGAATCTTGATTGGTACGAAAGAATTATGAATCTAATTTTGCACTGTGGAAATTTCTTTCTTTATTAACTTATATATTCTCGGTGTCATATTGCATGGCATAGCTTCCCTAGTGAATATCCGTTAGTAAAGTACAATAGTTAAGTACTTGTTAAATCTTTGAGTTCCAGTGGGATACATAACCACAACGCTGTTGCTTGTACATACCGTTGTAATATCTCTGAGATTTGTGGAAACAGCAAACCAAATTCGGATAAATGTAAATGGAAGCTTATCGAATTTGGTAAGTAATATAAAAAATAGATGAGAGAGAGAGAGAGAGAGAGAGAGAGATGCCGAAGGCCATAATCGAGTACTGCGTTGGAACTCGTATGATATTTATCAGAAAGGAACGAAATTCTCTTTTGATTTTCCGTTAGATGTCCGTTAGATTGAGAATTATTTATTAGATGGAGAATGTCCATTAAATGGAAAACTGTTCTCGATTTTCCATTTATAAACATGTAGTTATCACTGCGGCTTCGCGTGCGACGAAAACATCAAAAGCGTAAGTAATATAGAGAATTAATTTGAAATTCTAATATATGTAAGATCTTGACTCATTAATTATAAGTTCGCGCGCGAAGATTAATTATTTAAATAAGTACTATTTCAGTACATGAACTTATTTTGTTTCGACATTTCTATACTTGTGCATTGTGTACGTATTATCCTCCTTTCGCAATGATATTGTAATGTGTATTAAAATTGAAAATTTATCTCAGCTGTGTGTAACTAATCTTTGTTATTTTTTTTGTCCATCTGTATTTATATTTTTTAAATTAAAGAAACATTTGCGTTCCCATTTCTTGGTCTATATGAAGCTTTTAACTATATAAAGCTACGTAAATATATTTGTTTGACATTCCATGCAAGGAGGAAAATACAATTTTCACAGAAAATACAAGAGCAACACCCGAAGGTACTTTTTATCTGCTCAACTTGCATCCACGTACGCGAGTATTTTTAATATAAATAAATGCATTAAACCGTTGTTTATAAAGCGAACACACGTCCGTCGTTTTGCTTTTTCTGTTTCGCCAGGCATTGATTGTCGGTGGCCATCGGCAGCGCTTTGTTTACGTGAATTTTCAACGGCACAACGGCGCCGTCGCGTAACGGAAAGAGGCGGTAATCCATTTTACATTGTCGTTGATGCAGAAGAGTATACTACGAACCGAGACGAGGATTTTATGGAGCAAGCAGAAGCAGGCGACTTTTTTCACGGATACGAATATTGCGCATCCTCATGCGAGAGTCAAAATATCGTCAATTCACATTCATGTGTGTGTTCAGTGATCCCAATGGAAGACACTAACAACAAGACAAAATGCTGTTCGATCGAAAAGACCGACGGATATGAAGCCAACTCCTAGATTTCCCGCGGCGCTGAGCAAACAGCTTCTTCCTCTTATATTCTTTTTGAGTTATATCCTACAATTCTTTTCACACGTGTACATGTGCTGTGCACCACGCATTCCGTTGGATCGCGTGAGATTTAACAATCGACAGAAATTAAATTGATGTCGAGAGAAACAATTTTTCTTCAATTCCGTATATGACAATGCATCCCCAAAAAATTCGTCATACGATGTAAATGCGACACGGTTGCATTTGTCGAATATCTGACAAATGCACGTATTGTTCGACGTCGGCTATAGAAACGGGAGTAACGTCCGAGCCTTTTCTCTATCTGTGAAATATAGAAATGTTTGTCCCTCACATGCATTACTACGTAGGGGCGTAGAGAAACAACTGGGTGCACGCACTGCGAGTGAAATATGTTCCGTTCGTATATCACTCGGAGAGTGCGTGCTTTTGGTTGTTCTCTCGTGTATATACGGAAACTATACAGTTCGTAAAGAGGGACAATCAGAGTGTAGCACTAGACGTGCCCTTTCTGCGGGCAAAAATCCGTACTGTAACAATTCCTTTTAATTTTTAATCGTAAGATATTTCTTCCTTTTATATTATTAAATTTATAATGTCAAATTACTTAATTTTAGTTAATAGATCATCACTGTTCTACTCAATATGTTGTTAATTTAACTTAAAAACATGAAGTTGAACAATTTAACCTAAGAAAGTGTATTAAATTTTACTTAAATTTAGTTTATTGTTCAATAGGTATGTACCTACCTAATATAAACTTTGTTTATTTTAAAACTAATCACAAAAATGGATCGGTTTGCATAGAAGTTAAAAATAACAAAATGTTATTTTCAGCTCAAAGGATTGGATTATCATTGCTCTTTTGATATCTAACAGTACAATAGAAAACAATATTTTCTATAATTTAATAGTCAGTAAATTAAATTCACATTGGCGCTCCGTGATTTATAATTACATGGGAAGAATGATTATTTTGAAGTATTTATAAATTTAAATAGATCAAAAAATAAATTTGTAGTGCTATCAAAATAATTATGTAGGACGCTCAAGTGATTGTTAGAATAGCAAAACATTTTTGCAGCATTGCTTATCAAACTTGAGTTTCCTACATAATTATTTTGATGGTTCAACAAAATTATTTTCGGACCTATATCTAACTAAATTATATAAATAATTTCAGCTCTGAAAAATCATAAGATGAATAAAAAAGTATCTATAAAACACAGTATACAGTAGGCGGTCATATATTGGCTCTTATAGGCTCTCATATTTTTTTTATTCTAGCTAAATTTTTAGATACTTCAGCAAAACTGTATTCTTTATACGTGTACAATAGTAATTTCTTTCATACGAAACGTCGCGCGTCGTCGAGTTTTGCACTCTAGCATGGAAATACTGGCACATTTGGAACAATTTGAGCGAAATAGGAAATATTTAAATGTACGTATGCACCCATACCTAGATATATAAGTTTAAAAATAAGAAAACATGAAAAAACTATAATTACGAATTTTCTGTCTAAATTCTTCCTCTCTGCTTCGTTGCTTTATCTATTTGAAATTTCGCTGCGACTATCTCATGTTATTTTTCCGGCAAAATTTAAAAACGAGAGCTCTTTTATAGACACGTTTAACGGGAGAGGAAGCACATTCGAGGCTGTCGAGTGCGTTCCGCAATCCGCTACTATCGGCGAATCAGCACGTCGCAATGCATTCGCATACGTTCGCCAAAGAACGCACGGTTTATGCATATCCGCGGCAGGTAATTAAATGCTGCGGCATGCACCGTTTATATTCACGTATCACGGTTTTTTTTTTATTCCGCGTCAGATCGCGAGGACCCGATATACGAAATGCGCGCGTGCGCGCGCGAAACTGAATGTGCCAGGATAAAGGTAGTAATTTTTTTAAAATCTGGGTCATTCGCTTTTACCAGAGACGCGGCGGGTGACTGCTCGCAAATGCGCGACGTATTTCTCTGCGCGATTTTAATACCATCCGGACGACCGCGTCTGGGTACACACAGATCTTATAATTGAGATGCAGGTACTTGGACCGACTCTAATAAACGCTCTTTTTCCGCTTTTCTTTTATAAACGCCGGGCTTTTGAGCGGCGGCCGATAGCGATTCGAACGAAAAGTTAATATCGGAACATCCAATTTTCCCCCCTTTTTTTATTTTATATTTCGCGGAAATGAAAGAAAACGTTTCACTTGAAAATAACTGAAAAATACAGTTTTGTTTTCTGCCATTCTGAAGTATAATCTACAAAAGCTATTCGTGTTTGATGAAAATATTAGTTTTTTGATGTTTTGGGCGAGGAAAAAGTGACTTCAAATAAATTACACGATATACCATTGAAATTGAACGTTCCATGAATTCTACTCTCTATGCAACAAATATCCGTGTAGTACACTCTAAGTATACATCTTTCAGGATATTGGAGAGGGTACGCGAGATTGTGTAACTGCTGCATCGCGTATTCATTACGTGACGTCGTTATCGTTGCTTCAAACACGACGGAAAGCCGCGGAATGAATTTTCATCTCTAATGAAGACACAGGTGCACATAAGGAAAAGTTCCTACTAGTTTTGACGCCATCTGCTTCACCGTTGGAAGGATTTTCAGGCAACGCTGAAACTGCTTTCGCCATTCAACTTTTCCCTTTTCCGTTTGTTTTGTTCAAGCGAGTTTCATTTACCATTAATTAATACGATTATTAAGCTATTGCATAACTTCCCATTAGTTTTTATTGGCGATAAAAGTCTTCCAAGTGTAAGACTAGTTTTCCCTTCTTTAGGAAGTATTCTTTGTCCAAGTTATGTAAACGAGGCAAAATCGTCAAACTGGCGGAAGAATAAAAGCTTCAGAGTATTGAAATATACAGAAAATACAACGAGATTATAATGGACAATAATTTTTCTGTACAGCTTTAACCATAAGTATAAAACACACCACAAACTGACATAAACGTTTTATCTAACAATAAATAAATTAAAAAATAGTTTTAATGGAAAATAATATTTATTTTTTTAACAATTTTAATATTTTGTTATTTCTCCTTTTGCTTTTATTATCGCTTTTTTTTAAATGTAAATTGAGAGTGCTTTATGGCCAAGATTGTATATCGAAAGTAATTTTCATATTGAATGTTTAATATTTAATTATTTAATACCCACACGAAAAGAATGATTTTGCTACAAGAAAATTTAATTAAATACAGATCTAAAAATAATTTTATTTGATTTTTGTTGGATCATATAGAAATAATTATATTATAGGTAACTCAAGCACGATAAGCAAGGATATGAAGTTTTCATTGCAATTATTAAGACTGTAATTTTATTACATTCTAGTAACCAATTGAGCGTCCTACATAATTATTTTGATGGTTCGACAAAATTACTTTCAGATTTATATCTAACTAAATTTTTAGATACTTCAGTAGAATTATTCTATCCGTGTAAGTTTAACACTTTATCGCTTGCAGTGAAATATGATATGTTCATTTTTACGAATACGAGAAAATTCGCGCGGCTGATCTTTCCCATTTTCACCGGCACACATTCTAATAAAACTACGCTCATTCTTCGATCTCTCTCATTCGTCGGCATCGTTTGCACCTGCTATATTTAAGTCGGGAAAACCAATTACGCTTCGTACCAGCTCCTCGATTCTCGAGATTACGAACGCATATGGAAAGACTCGCAAAGGCGCAAACGCAATCTTTTTCCCTGGATGCAACGTACGAATAACGGAAGTTAGCATCCCTAGGTAAAAGGATGTTAGACGTTCTGTGAAATGCTACATTGGGAGATTGCTAATTAGCGCGGAGACGCTCAACGCAGAATATTCGCGCAGCGTTCTAAAGTGCCGGGTGTGAGTGCCATAATCCGGAAGAATTTAAGGGGATTAAATAATAAAACACACTCATTACGTAAACGAGCTTGCACCGTGTAACCGTGCAGGCTTGCGCTCGCAGACGCGTTTGTGCTCGCGGTGAGCAAGCGCAGATAAACCCGAAAAGAAGCGTCCTTTCTCTCGGGTTTGGTCCGGGGTTTATGGATCACAAACGCGCGTGAGAGGAACTTCACATACATTCTTTCCCAGCACAGAATTAAGCAGTTTTATCATTCCTCGTAAACAGACGAGGACGGAAATTTAAACAACTCAAGAATTTAGAACGAATTTCTCGAGAGCTTAATGAAAATTTAACAGAAGGATTTAAGAAAAGATTTAAAGAAGGATAAAAGTTTTTTTTATGTAATACGTTGCATTTGATTAGATTTTCTATTTTGATCACAATTAAAAAGAATGAAAACATAAAAAATATAGACACATAATATTTATTTTTTTACGCGCGCGCATGTTATTTATGAAAATCACGTTCTTTATTTTAAATACTTTATACTTTATACGCAACTTGTTTTTAATTGAATGTTATACAAATATTTATATAGTAAGCATTCTTAAATTGTTATTTCATATTTTGCTTATTCCATATAAGAGAGATACAGAATATATTTTAATTTAAATATGAAATATCAATTTAAGCACTCTTAAAATGAATATTTCATATTTGAATTATTCCACAAGAATCTTTCACTTAATTAACATAAGTGATGAGTAGAGAAAAACTTTTAATTTCAATCATTGACGACCTGCATTATATGAGTTCTCTCTCTTTTTTTTTTTTTTGTAGAAACTTTACATTGATAATATTTCGTTGACCTCTTTCCATGTTTTAACGTTTAATATCGTTTTCATATTCACGAGCGTATAAGTACGAAACAAAATATTAATGGCACGCAATATAATATATTACTGCATATGTTGCGTAGTCGAAAGAACAATATCGATTTGAAATTTAATAATATTGTAGAAATTATTCAAGCGCTGATAAGCGCCGATACTTTTGACAATGTACTTTTCGATAACTCTCTTCTTTCTTTGTAATATAAATTTTGAAATTTAATTATTTTCGCTTTTTGAGATGTACAATTGTTTCAAATGCACAATACACTTTAATAATAATATCTGGCTTTTAATATTACGGATATCTCTTCCTTTTCTCTCTTTATGTGACTAAAATGATGGAAATTATTATTTTTGTCATATTTGGCTTAATTATAATATATTATTGTTGTAATATGAATTTTTGTCATATTTGGCTTAATTATAACATAATATATTATTGTTGTAATATGAATACATATTATTATCCAGGAACACATTCATGAAATTTTAAAACACATTTTATACTTATGATGTACCCTGTGTTGCCTTTTTATATCACAAAATAATACCTTATTGTGTGCAAACAGTATTTTTTTTAGATATCTTACACATCATTTTTAATATATGAGAGTTAGATTTCATATTATGCTAGACAAAAGAAAATTTCATCTTGTCAAATATTCTCACGCAGGTATTATGAATGGCACGCGATATATGCATGAAAATTGCGGTGTATGATGGTGGGATTAGATACAGATCGTTACGCATTGAGGGAAATTTAATTGTACGAAGCTATAAGCGATGCAGGGCTATAAACCACGATGCAGTTTCAAGCCGTACAGCACGTGGAAATTCAAGTTCACTAGAACGGTAGTTATTAGTAAGGTTTGAAATAATTGAATCATACTATATTAACTCGTAAAATTAAATACATTTGAGAAACAATCGAAATTGCACGATTTCTGAATATTTAATTTTCGCAAATCTATACATTTTTCACGCGTCGTATCAGAAATCCATACGAATATTAGGTAATAAATAAATTAACAAACGTATAAATAATTTAGTAACTATTCATACTAAATTAACGAATGTACGTTGCGAATTACGTGAAACTGGACACTATATAGATTAATCCGCAGTTCAATTCTCGCTCCGATGCGGACCGGGGAACAAAAAGTCTTTTCGATATGCAAGCACTCATTCAATCGGATTACATAACGAGTTACTTTATTTAAACTACAAAAGCTTTTCGAAAATTCTTTTATAATCTCCGACATCAAATCGGATATCGACAAAGCCCGCGTATCTCCGGGAATAATAAACTTATTATAGGCTCGTTATAAATTCGTATTCCCGCGGTATCGAATAGATAGACTGTGAACAAATATGCGCTTTCATTTTGATGGTAAAAAAGGCGGGTCTACCAATTTGCGGTTATACAAATCCGTCGTGACGGATTCAACCGCGACTCATCGACCTGACAACACGTCGGGATTTATAAAATATTTCGATCATCATGTGACAGATAAATGGTCGTTCGGCAGTTTACGGGTACCGCGTGCCGTCAATAAACGGTGTTTTCTGGCATGGCTTTCGCGTATAATTATGCATCGTTCGGTAATATCTGATTTGCGGTCTCAATTAATTTCGTGGCGTAAAAAAAAATACCGACTATAGAGATCGGTATGATGACATTCCGATAATAGTGGGTCAATATGTTTAAACATCCAACAGTTGTGTTTAAAGATCCAACATTTGTATTTAGTGAATTTTGAACACATGCATCTCATATATGTATATTTATATGATATGCGTGTATATTTGGAAAAATTAATAGTTATTTTATTTTAAATGTTTAATGCCGTTTAATAATATAATGTCATGAATAAATTTGTGTTAGCAGAAATAGCCGGTATATTGTGTTAGCTTTTCTTGAAAAATTGAGAAAAAAATTAGTATTGAAAATTAATACTGTATTATCGAGTAATGATACATAAAATGAACAAAAGCCGTGATAAGAATAAAAAATCTAATAATAATTATTATTAACAGAAATAAATATTCGAAGATCAATTACGTGCGAAATTATTGATATATTTGTTAGATTTCAATAAACAATACGTGTATGCAATTTATAAAAAATTCTAATACTACTCTATATCATAAATATGACTGATGACAATAGTATTTTACTACTACAATAGTAAATATAAAAATAAAACGCTGGCAGATATTTGGGATATTAAAAAGATGCGAGATTTATTGTTTAATTAACAATAATGTCTGGATTTTTGTAAACAAACGAGGCCAAAAAATGAGACGCTTGCCCGTCAGTTGCGCTTTTGTAATATTGGACATGGCTTTTCTTTGTGTTCATCTCGTGTCTATTAATCTTACGGCATCGCGGTGTGTCTCTGTAAATCCACACGACGGAAATGCGTTACGTAAATAGGATTTGCGGTTTTACGGTAGCATATTTTATGCACCTGTACAAATACACCGGCTGGATTACGGTCGAGGAAGATGCAATATGTGCGATTTGTATCCTCTCGGAGTGCCGCACCGTCGGGCTGCTTGGCCGGAATTTTTTTGGTGCCACCAGTATAATGGCAAAATTCCGCGCAATGGAGTTTCTTTCGAATCCGGCCGTCCGTATGGTACTTAACATTAATTCCGCTTGTTCTTAATCCCACCCGTTTGCATCTCTTTCCCCAACGTCCTCGGTTTCTTCGTTAAAACACAGCGGGTAATTGCATTCCTACAAGAGAATAACTCATGCTCAACGGGATTTTATTGCCGGAGTGTGTTTTAGAGGCGTAGACAAAATGAACTTGTTAATTATATCATTCACCCGTAAAACCGCGGATATAAATCTTTGCAATAACTAGGGGAGGTAACATCAATTCCAGCATTTTCTCCTGCAAGTTTCTGTAAGCGCATTAAATGTAGAGGCGAATAAGCAAAAGTGCGGTGCACATGTAAATATTGTGAAAGAAACACGATTACACAGCTTTTCTCGTGACTTACGATTTTACAGTCTCTTTGATCGTTTCTTGTCGATTCGCGGGATTGAGTTATGGAATATATGATCGATTGTATTCTTTCCGACGCTCGTAGTCACCGAAAAAGAAGGCTCTTCAAAAGCCTCGTGGTATCGATGACAGCGATAGAAAATAAAGAGGCACCTCTTCCTTTATATCTCAAGAAGCTCGCAAAGTGCCGTAAAGTGCGCAATCTTGCAAGGTAACGCAAATATATGGGGACGGAAGAGCCGGATTGAGTCCCCTTTCTGGGTCGGTCGTCATAAATCATAAATGATAAAAGGACTACGAGCGTGTGCCGCCTATCGTAGTCATGGGATCACACGCGTTTAGGTCATTCATATTTTCCGCGAGAAAGGAGAGACCCGGTTGCCCGGCAATAATCGTTTCCTCCAACGCCCACTGAAACAGGTTTCGTTCGCGCCACTTTTGACACGCAAAATAAATGGCCTTCACTAATTGCCGATTTGTCGTTCGATATAACCCGGAAACAAGAATCGTTTTTCCTAGAGATTTCGGATATAATTTCAGCGGGTCCGATCTCGATGCTATGAACACGCGAGAACAATCTCTCTTTATGACAAATGGCGCAAGATACATTTCTCTATATGTACGTGCTATCGAAAATTTAACTTGCGGTATTTTCTGCAGATAGAACAAACTAGGAAAATCTCTGTTGGAGACATTTTTTTACAAAATAAAAAACTTTTATACTTGGTAATTTAGTCCTAAAATATGAAGATAGTGGTACGAACTGTCCTTGTCACAAATGGACTTTAAAATAAATACTGGGTGGATAATGGTACACAGAGTTAAAAGCCAAGTCTATTTTAATAAGAATTAACTGTGACATGCTTTTACGAATTTTATGTTTTAATCTTTACAAGACGGAAAAGCCACTATTATAGTGACTCTGAAACAGTTTCATATTTTGAGGCAAGAAATATATGGTAATGAATTATAACAAATCTTATTCACGGAAAAGTTCTTAACATTTTAAAAATAGACTCCCATCCTCTTAAAAATCCTTAAATTCTTTCACATATGTTTACATAAAAAGTTTCAAGAATATTTTTTATTTCGAATAGTAGAGAACCATAATGCATTATGAGATTGCGTTCTCGCGATATTAAATAGTTTATATTCCTAGCAGCTATTCATAGCATATACTCGTGACATTTTCAGCTGGATAACGTAACGTACATTTTTCTGCATTGCAGCAACAAGGATTTTCATCGAAATTACATCGGAATGGAAATGTCAATTCTTTTTTTGAATATTTAAGATGTAATATCCGCAAATTTTTAATATCGAACGTAAATCTTTGGTTAGTGACGAAATTCCATCAACGAAATACCAAGCATAAATCATTAAATTATAACGTTTAAGCACATGATGGACAGTTCATACTGTACACGGCACCGAAATAATGCATGCGACACATTTTGTTCTAATTTAGTTTCGAAACGATTTTCATCGTGCACATAGCCGCGTCGCAATAAATAGAATTTATTATCGCTAGTCTGCAATGAACGGCTATTCACGTAACGCGATGCATGTGGATGGGATAAATATAAGATTTCCATGGTAAAAAGGCATTTTACGGTCTGCTGCATTTTGTTGTTTGATCGGTCCGCGCCTGATGCACCGGTGCATTTGTTTCACCGCAACGAATGATGCATTATGCAACACGTTGCTGGCGTTCGGAGAGACGGATTGAGATAATATTTTCATACTCGCAATAACCGAAAGTATCTGCTACTCAACTGTCCGTAAGGGTACATGCTTAATTTCGCAGCAACATGCAAAATTGGCTTTGCAAAAATAAAAATGTTGGCTCGCGTTTTTTTATTCGATATTCAAATCCAAAAGTAGGATTTATCGTTTTTTCTTTGCACGTATTTCTAAGAATTCAACGATTTTAATCATGAAACGCTACAAAAAATAGTGAACTTCACTTTTTATTTAAAAGAATAATAGCGACGCGAAGGAAAGCTTGCATACATAAATAAAATCTTGAAGTCTTCTAGAATACCTTTTTCCAGTTTTAAATCCATTATTTATTTCGATGGTTATCTTTAAAATAAATTATATGACTTTAAACGTGTTCTGTACTTTTGATCAAGTTCTGTACCTTTAAAACTTGTTCAAGAATCAGAACGTAAAATAAAATGAATAGTAATCCCCAAAGATGAAGCACACAACTTCATATTTGTCATGTAACCATATGTAGGTGAGTGCAAATACGTTCTATTGACAAGAGCGGACTGTACGGGCAAGGGAAAATGTGCGAATGTGGAGCTGTCGCTATCTTTGTTCCACCGCTTGTAACGTACCGCTTTCTGTATCCGTTAATACCGCCGTTAATGTTTATACGCGCTCAACTGACCATTTGTAGTATTTTCCTCGCGTTCATAAATTACGGATTTACTGATTACGCGGCAAGTCAATCTCATGGAAATGGAGGGCACATATGTATGTACCGCCAACATGAGTCCGCAATTATGCTTTAGTACACTGAAAAAAAAGATTAGCTGCTGCAACAAATTAGAAATAAATTATAAAATATAGCATAGCATTTTTAATTGGTTGCAGCAGTCAATTTTTGGTTGTGTTAGTCTATCGAAATCCTATACTGACAGATCCTATACTGACAGATCCTATACTTGCAGATAGGCTAACGCAACCAAAAATTGGCTGCTACAGTCAATTAAAAATGCTATGCCATATTTTACCATCTAATTTGCTGCAGCAGCCAATCTTTTTTTCAGTGTATATACCTATATGCAAGAATATTCTCGAAAAGTTCTATAACTGTTCTCTCAACCTCGAATTTTTGCAGAATTTTTAGATGAATTTTTGCACATACAAAATTATCGTTTGCCCATTGATCTTTTGACTTTCAAATATTTTTCGAATGTAAAATCGAATTCCTCCTATTAGTTAAACTTATTTAGCGTTTTTGCCGAAAATAATTTTTTTTTCACTTTTTAATTTCTAGTAATATTAAATAAACGAAATAGATCAATATCAAATAATTTTGCAATTGCCAATGTAGCGTCGTAACTAACAACATTTCTCTTTGATTGGATTATATTTGATTCTACCATTCAAAAGAACAGCACGATTTCTATTTTACACGCGGATATTTTATTAGAAACCAAAGTTGCTTGCGGCATGTTTCATATTCACCTCTAATTGTGTTACGTTCTTATTTAATACAGCGAGAGCTGCATTCTTTGTTTTGTGTGTAATTAAGTTACAACGTCCCAGAAGAAAATATTATTATTATGGCACGTGTGTGTATATAACTTACATCTCCAGAAGCGAATCTAGTGTATTTGCATTTCTAAATTAAAAACCAGTCTGCAGTAATTCCAGTTCGAAGATTGTGCACCAAAAGTCCTTGAAGAATCCTTCGTTAATCACGAATATTTATTTATGTAATTAGCATTTTGTACTTCCTGATATGAGAATTATTGTAAAATAATTAACAGTCAACGAAATAATTATTCAAATTAAATGAACAATTTTACGAAATGATGATTGTTTTAAGAGATTATACAGTTTTAGAAACGATGTACATATCAATTTTGATAATAAACTTCAAGAATTTGGCGAAAAATAATGTAAACTATATAAATAATTAATTTTCTTACATTCCAAAAATAGCGCGCGTAATTTTCATTTGGACGAGGAGTGGCTGCGGAATATGCGAAGTGGCCAATGATATGCGAAGTTGATATTATGTTATAAAATTAAAACGAGAAAAGAGAAGTATTAACTAATTGCAGCAGTATTCCCGAGATTATGTGTCCTAGAAATGAAATACGTGTCATATCGAAAGCTATATTGACATTGACATAGCGTTAACTGTTCCGTAATTTTGCTTGCGGCTTACCCGTACTTCGAATTGAGCGACAATTTTGTCCCAACAAAGGGCAGAACGTGTTTCCTAATAATAGGAGAAAAGTTGCGAAGAAAAGTTCCGCGGCTGTCACAAAGTAACTGACAAGTCAATTTGAGCGGGCAAAGGAGATACGCGCTGGTAGATCCTCTAATAAACGTCGCGCTAAAATAACGAACTGTCAGTTAAACAGCAGCCCTTAACAAAGCAAAGTTTTAATCTATCAAGTGGACCTTTGCAGGAGCAAAGTTGATTCCTTCGACAGACAAAGGCGCTAGTATCGTTCAGAAATGAAGGGATTATTTTTAGACTTACAGAGACCTCTGACCCAGAAGACGAGACACGACGAGAAGGAGGTAAAGTTAACAGGAACAGTGGAGAAAAAATGGAGAGCGAACAATCCCCATCGATCGGCAAAGACGGTTGTCCGATAATTGAGACGACGAGACATCGGTCAATGGAAAACGGAAAAAACGGGATTTACACGCGCAAGTATACACAGTGGTGGAATTAAGTTCCACTTTGTGTTCGTATCGTCGCGGTGCAATGCGATGAATGAGAATAATCGACGGAATAGCGCTAAAGGAAGGAAAAAGAAAGTAATCAGTTGCGCTGCGAATTCGACGAAGCGAGCAGACTCAATGAGCGTCGAGGTGACGCATGATCGAGCAGCATGAATGCGAGAGAGTTCACGGAAAGAATCTCGAAGTTTATTAAGCGACCTTTACTAGGAGAGAAAATGAAGAAGCTCGAGGAACTTGTTTGCTTCGCTTAATGACGTCGAACGACGCTTCCAATCGCGAAGAAGCAATGATTAAACCAGCGCTGGACATTGCAATAGATTTCGCAACGTCGCTTTCGATTTTAATGAACAGTGCAGTGCTAATAAATGACGTTCAGTTATTGTCCTGTTATTTATTGTTCTATTATCTTCTGTTACGTTATATAGTCTTGTCACATTTATTCAATACCCATTTCAATTGAGAACATTCAATGTATCATTTTTCGTTTTAGTAATTATAGCGTTTTACATTTTATTCTAATTAATCATATTATTCCTTTACTTCAAAAATGATACAACTTAAAAAATTAAGTTTTTCAGAAAAAGAGAAAAACTATTGTTTAACTTAATAGAAAATTATTGACTAATAAAATAATATTAGCAATGCTTAGTAATATCGAAGTTACTTGACTATGTAGAAAATTCTCCATCTGCTTTTTAATATATATATATATAATATATTTTTATTTATTTAGTATTCGATTAATTACTGCCATAATAAAATATTAAATTCTAATTCTAAGAAGAATTTATATGAATTCAAACACATATAAGGTTTCCTTAATTAATCGTATTGTATAATTTAGAGCTATTCAAATCACTAACAACTCATGATTGGTTTCTTCCCGAAAGTTTTAATTGAGAAAAATATGCTTCGATTTAAATTAAGCGAAGTCATGAAAACTTGAGGTTTCCGAGAGGTACCCGCAATTAGTTGTAACTTCAACCATGCGTGATGCAAAAAGAGGCATTGAATCTTCCGACGGTCGTGTTAATATCTCTACGAGGAACGATTCATCGCGAACAATAACAATTTTGACGAGCTGCGATACTGTGCCAGTACCTGACATCCGGCATTTTGGCCCCACGAACCCTCGAGATTTACCGCTATGCGTGTCATCCGCGGCATGCCTATGATTTGCCCGCTGTCGCCGACGGGGCTCATTCATCGACCCGGCGAACTATAACCCGATGGCATAAATCCGCGGCTTGGTTCGGATTGTACAAAACGCGTCTATGGCGCCTACATGCTTGTCTCGATATAAATCCGCGATTCGACGGGATACCTCGACGCGGTTTCATGTACGACGTAATTACCACCCTGTCGGATTGATTTTCCGTTCGTTCAATTGAACGATACCCCAATTGGCCGCCCACAGGTCGAGGGTGCTGTGTGTACTGGTATACAATACATCCTTGCATGCGTATGTCGAAAGAGAGAGAGAGAGAGAGAAAGAGAGAGAGAAAGCCCTTTCAAAGCTGCACCAGTGGCGTCGATTGGTTGATCGACGAAACTGCGTGCGGCTGTTTGTATTGCAACTCGGTGAAAAGAATCACCCTTTCGCCAACAACGTGAAGGAAATTCACCGCCATGGAAATGGCAACCTAAGTATTGAATTTTTGTCGTCCTGTCGCGATGCACTTCGTGGACAATGACTGCTGACGATTTTTCTCCAGCTCGTTTTAACACTCGGCGAAGGAAGAAGCTCGGGAGAAAAGATGGCTATGTGATTTTCTCTGATTTAGTTTTATGCATAGCGAAGTCATGCATAAGTTTATATAGCGATGAATGAAATATAAATGAAATTGTTACATATATGAAAAGATTTTTCTGGAATAAAATTTAGCTAGAGATACAGTTTTGAAAATAATTTTGTTGGATTATCAAAATAATTATGAACATTCAAGCATAATGAGTAAATTGCAAAAAATTTTTTAGCAACCATCTCGAGCGTTCTACATAATTATTTTGATGGCCCAATAAAATTATATTCAGATCTGTATCTAGTTAAATTTTTAGATACTTCTGCAAAACTGCCCTGGTGAGAATATTTGCAGCTTTCCTAAACATCCATTATTGTCTAGTATTACTATATTTTCGTATGTTGTAACAATACCGCGTAGAAAACAGCTAAAAGCTTGATAGAGTTTCATTTAGTAATTGAAACAATTTTGTCCTGGTAAAAAATTAAAAACATATACAATTTGCGTAGACACAGTACAATTATTATTGTCTAGTAACAATAGATTATATTACTTAAAATACTATGTAGTCCATTTAGTGTCGCATTTTTATTTAGTAAATGGGTTCATATTTTGCGCATCTTTTATGTGAAATAACTGCAAGCAAAGCGTTACGTACACCTAAGCAGTTTTATTTTTCCAGTAACTGCTATAAAAAATGAAATTTTTATCAGGATGTTTTTTCGTATAATACTAATAATCGATAACAAATGAGAAATCTTAGTTCAGTAAATCTTAGTCTGGCACAAATTTCTTATCTTCAGTGGTTATCACGATTCTTGTTTCTGTCTCGACATAGAGACGTGGCGAATAAAGACCAACGTTAATTTAATTTGTGACGCCGATAAATTTTTGCTGTCGCTGACATAATTTTCCTGACCTTTTAGAATTGTGAGGACTCGCGGATTCACCGAGGAAAGCGTATTGTACTCAAACTATTGATCGGTAGTGCCGCACTAGTGCCGCACCAATACTCGTAATCTCGACCATACTTTACACCAGCGAATTCACCTCGATCTCGACCGAACGAGTTTTACAAATTAAAAAAGAAAAAAGGGAATAACAAAAGTGCGGAACCGAGTAAGCTACTTCGAGCGGGGTTTCGCTTCGAGTCGTACAAAAATATCACATACTCCGAATTGGGGCAGGCGGAAAAAATTCGTGCAGCCATTTTCAGGATCAAAAAATCCGATCGTTATATTTTCATTCAGTGTTATACGTTGATAGAACTTCACGATATTTAGCTACGTTTTATTTGTAAGCCTGATGTAGGGACGACAGTTTTTATGTAAGATTTGCCTACGATTAATCTCAGTAATTCTCATACTCAGCGCAGGATGTCCTTCGCTTCCTTGTTTCTCGGCAATTAACGATATGTCCCGGTCATTCTCGCTAAGCGCGAGAAGGTAAGCCCAAGTTGTACGCTATAAGCGTTGAAAATTTAGGATGGCTTAACGTCGGGCACGATTATCGGTCGAATTTAAATGGAAGACGTGCTTAAATTTCAGTTCCCGTCCGTGGATTCCTATAAAGAAGCTCTGTGTCAAGATAACCATCGGTGCGCTTAAACGCGATAGTAACCTAGTATTTTTGCCATTGTGAATCTTGTAGCCAGATGTTCATGGACAAGAAAGAAAGAAAGAGAGAGAAAAGAGTAGATGAATTTCTGTTAGAAATGTGTGGTAATTCTGTGGTTCCTCTTTCGAACGGGTAAACAGTTATCCAGTAATGACTTGCTACGAAACGAGAAAAAAGTTTGGATAATCTGCCAACTTTCGTAGCTGGCTACGTGGAAAGGCGAATACTGGCGAAATGCCTTCCGTCTGGAGTTTAAACGCTTCTTTACTCGTTAACCCGTTGATCACCTGTTGGCAATCTGACACGGAGACTCAACATCAACCTGTATTCGGGTCGAGGAAACGAGAGACACGAAATGACCGTTACTTGGAATTAATTCAGCCAAACGTCGTGAAACGCGTTATGTTCTGTCGCTTAGGACCATCCATACTGATTTCTCCCCGTGGTAACACTTGAGAACTTGTTGTGAAATTGCTACGAAATTGCTGTGAAATTAGAAACGATCGTAACTTCCGTTCTTGTTAAGAGACATCTGGGGAACTCTTAATTGTCTGAGATGTGGAACTTATTATTTCGTCGATCCTTTAATGCAATCCAAGACAAAGATTTAATATAAGTTAGTGACTTAGCGTTAATGGAACACGAAATGCAGGGCGAATACCGAAATGAATTTGCGGAAATGCGAATTTCGCAAAGCATTTCATTGTTCTGTCGCGCGAGGACCATCATTTCGGAGCAACGTTAACTTTCATTGGTCGTTACAGTTGGAAACATTGCAGCAACATAATTGGAGGAAATGGACTGTAGCCTCTATATTCATCCTCTTGTAATTCCTAGGATATATTTAACGGAAACTCTCAATAATCATAGTGTGGATGAATAAAGAAGTCGCACTTGGCTTTTCAATCACGAAAGTGTAACGATTTAACGGCGAAAATAAAGGCTTGACTAAATTTTCTGCCAAATCAAACGAAACCTTGTTTCGCACTCGCGAGCGTATTAATTCATCAGGTCGTGTGCGAGCAATTTGTCGGCATGCGTGACGCACATGCAAAATTCGCGAGAACGAGCGACGTCGTACCTGTCATTAAAATTCGCATCGCCGCATCGTGCCATTGTTTCGCACTTGGCGACGAACTTTTGCAGTTTCGCGATCGGTGGAATAATCAACACTCTCTCTCTCTCTCTCTCTCTCTCTCTCTCTCTCTCTCTCTCTCTCTCTCTCTCTCTCTCTCTCTCTCTCTCTCTCTCTCTGTAGCAATCTATAGTTCTCTTTTTCTTTCGAAATGCAGTCTTGCTTTTAGGTGCTCTAGGATTTATCGCTGCTCTTGACATCGCTGCTCTCCATGAACAAAAAACGAAATCGATGACACGTGGTAACGAATTTCACAAAGCGACGAGTCCTGCCCCGTCAGTTTCCGTCCATACCACTCTGCACTTCCGCGAAATTCCTACGGAGTTGTTTTTGTTGATCCACCCGTTGCAAAAACATCTCTGTGTTGTCGTTGTTACGGATCGTGTTACGAAACACAGTGTAACGGGAAGGTGGATTAGGATCGAACGTACAACGGAGGTTCAAATATATCTACTAGTCCACACATACTAGTTGATATGCACGATTTTCTCAACGATAATGATCTTTCATTAAAAAATTACTTTGTTCTCATTTTTCGAACTTTCATCCATTATAAATATTGTGTTTTGTATATATGTATAATATAATTCTGCTATAAATCTAAAAAATCTGCAGCCGAAAAAATGCCTAAAGATATGTTTGTGTCATAACTTTTTATTGTTTTGCTTATTTTTTCGCGTTATCATCCGTAATAAATATTGTGTTTCCTAATTTCTGCTATAAATTTCAAGGACCTGCGATCGAAGAATTGTCTAAAAATAACTTTGTCTGACTGGCTGTCACTATTATATTCGTTTAATTAATATTTTATAGATCTATTAAATAGAAAAAATCAATATTCAGTAATTGAAAATTCTATATATATTTTCAACAATTGCAAGGTTCTTTGAACGACAATCAACTTTTTCGATTCACGGAAAAAAATTTAAAAATTTAGTTCATACAGACCTGAAAATAATTTTGTTTGGCTCATCAAAATAATTACTACAACGTTCAAACTGATTGCTAGAATGTTAAAACTTTTTACTGCATTATTTAACGTTTTAAGTGTTCTCATAATTATTTTCATAATCCTACAAAATTCAGATCCGTATATTACTAAATTTTTAAATGTATTAACCGTTCTTTTCATGTATATAATGAATGAAGCTACATAAAATATGAAGAGAAATAATAAATTCGTCTTTAATGAAGAGTTTCTCTCTTCAGTAGCTAGATCTCCTTAAAACATCACGAAGCAAGAAATCGTTCATGCGATATCACTATCAACACGCTTGTTGTATGATACTGAAGAATCGTGTATTTTTTTTTCGCGCGAAGTGCAACAAAATTAAATTCTTGACACGGCATCGCGAATACTCTCAGATTACGTTTCAGTAGTGGTTGCGGGTTTTGCCACATTTACACGCTACTGAATTGGTAAACTACTCTCCTCGCATGAACAAACGGACGCGTGATTGTGCCCCACTTTCCCCGTGGTCGACTCTTTGCACGATCTCGGACATACCCAGGTAGGTGCTGTTGGTAATAACCCAGAAGAGTTTGAGCGGATCAACCATTAAACCACGTTCATCACATAAACTAGCCGGTCCGATATAGACGACGGACCCAGACCACTACCAGGCTGCCACTACCGGTTCCCCGCGGACGGTATCACCTAGTTTACCGCTTCCGGTCGACCTCCCGCTGGTCGGAACTGTCGCGCGCGGTCGACACACACTCTCACACACACGACGTGCCCGGGAGAGAACGTTTATCTCCACTGACCACCGACGCTGACCAACGGACGTCGTCCACACCTACAGACACAGGTGCACACGTCACTGGGAGATTTACCACGATTCGTCGTGTCACTGTCTTTCCGGTTACAGACTGGTTATTCAGTTTGCCGAGAACGACGAAACACGAAAACGGCTCCTTTATCTTCTACCACCGGGATACGCGCTCCTCACCGTTACCCACTTTCGTCCGTTTCTGACGGATTCCCGCCGCGCGCGTCGAATTCACGCGCCGATTTCGCGCACTCCGTAATCTCGCGTGCGTTATCTCGTCGCGGACCGGCACCGACGTATCTATCTATACGTCCTGTGCTGGGCCTGTCATTGACATATTTTTATCGCCCCGTCTAGCGCGCGCTCATGTACACGTGTGTAATCGCGGGTAGCTCAGTGTCACCGATGCAGATACGGTTCAGCGGCAGAGAGGAGCGATCGAGACGGAACGACGAGAAAGGAAGGAACGTGGAGCCGCGAGTAGACGCAAGAGTCGAGAAAGAGAGAGGGTAACGGACGATCGGCGATAGGAGGGAGAGTCCGATGGAGAGTGCAAGAGAGCGACGTCGGCGTCGGCGTCGACGTTGACGACGGCGTCGGAGGTGGTGATGCCGGTGGTGGCGGCGGGACAGCTATTCCTCGCGGGGGAGCAAAGCAGGACGAGGCACGACTCGCGCGCGAACGTGCTACGTACGATACATACGCAGGGAAAGCAATGAGTATACGGAGGCCGACGGTCGCCCGCGGGGCTCAGATTTGCGCAGCCGCGCCAAATCAGTCGGGGGCGCACAATCCACCCTCAGTCAATATACTGTGTCACCGCGTAACGCAGAACGCGGAATCGTCGGAATGCGGTCCCGCCACGGTAGATACACCTGGCTACGTGGACATTCGCACGAGTCGTGCAAAGGTTGATGAGCGACACGGCGATTAGCTACAATGGAAGGCTAAATAGCTAAATTAGAGAGCCAAGTGGGCAGAAATAACATATTTTGAGAAGAAGTTAATACAAAATTAACGATTTTACTGAAGTATCTAAAAATTTAAATACTGATCTGAAAACAATTTTGTTCAACTATTAAAATAATTATGTTGGATTATCACAAAATAGTTATATGAGAGTTTCAAGCGATAATGCTCTGCAAAAGGTTTTGATACTCTAGAAATCAATTAGAGAATTCTTATATGATTATTTTGATTATTCAATAAAATTCTTTTCAAATTTATATCTAGCTAAATTTTAGATGCTTCAACAAATTCGTTCTTTCGATGTTCGTTCCGAGAGGAAGTTTATATTTTGTCACTTTTTATTTGAGATTTGAGAAACTATGGACTTGTAACAAGCATACACTGAAAAAAAAGATTGGCTGCTGCAGCAAATTAGATAGTAAAATATGGGATAGCATTTTTAATTGGTTGCAGCAGCCAATTTTTGATTGCAGCAGCCAATCGAAATCCTATACTGACATTGCAGATAGCTTGCTAACGCAACCAAAAATTGGCTGCTGCAGCCAATTAAAAATGCTATGCCATATTTTACCATTAATTTGTGACAGCAGTCTTTTTTTTCAGTGTACGTTTACGGAATAATTAATTTATTATTGATCATTAGATAAAAAAAATTGAATATATTTGATGAAATTCTATTTGAGGGAATACTGACGCTTTATCCATATTTCTTCGAATGAAGTCATGTATACTTCACGCGCGATTCTGAATTACCCTTTGTAACATACTATTCTGAGTTATTTAGTTCATTAATTGAAGAGTGTAAATGGAGTTAAATGCATTATACAATCATTACACGTTTAATCATTACGTTATTCCATTGATCAATCAAATAGCTGAGAATAGGCAATGAAGTCTCTATATAAATAATAGCTCAGTGAATAGCTCTTTATAATGTTACATATGAGAACCGTGGTAATTTTCAATCAACTCTTTAATTACTATATAAAAAAATCAATAAAAATTCCCAGAACAACTTGCGATTGTATTTTATTTTTGTAAATAATTATCATTCTCATTTAAGCCGTAATTTTCATTAGTATATATAACAAAATTAAAGTGATGAAAAATTATGGACGTAATTTTATATTAATCCTATGTCAAATAATATCAGCTAAAGAATTTTTATCTAATCCTCTCGGATCTAATCCTTCTCTTGGATCTTTTTTTTATTACTCTGAGAATGTGATTCCGAATAGTTCTACGCCTTGTTCGGAAGGGTTGTGCACGTGCTTCGAGTTCACGAGCAACATGCTCGGTTGAATCTGAAACTTTGATTCAGCACTTACTCTATTTCTGCGCGTCTCGTACGAAATTCTTCTTCTCTCCGTAGGGAAAGATGGAGAAATGTAAATAAAAGATACTATTCGTAATGCGTGTTTCATATAACGCGTTGTCAAGTGCTAGACAGAATGTCTCCTTCGCACTCCGTTTGGCATACGAAATATCTTGATATCGCATCTTGATATCTCTTAGTCTATCTGTGACTAGTTCGTCTCAAATAAGTGTCAATGCTCTACACTATTGACACACTATCTTACAGAAAGAGAGCTGCATACCTAAGAGAGACTTATTTCATGAAAGGTTCATTGTAACTTATAAAGAATTTTTAAAGTTATTATGATTATCTCGATAGTTAATTTCCTATTAACTTTCTGCTAAGTCCACGTAAAGTTAAATTTTGTTATCTACCTTATAATTTAAAAAAAATTGCACCTAACTTTTGCTATTAAGTATTCTTTGAATGAAATTTGTTACATTATCTATACTGACAGAGAACGAGAGAATATATGTTAATACCGAGAGAAAAGCACGTTCGTGTGTGATACATGGATAGGTAATAGTTCTCGTCAACACAGATTATTCGAGATTATGGAGAATATCCGGTACTGACAACCATTTAAATATACGCAGTTACATTTGCTTTGGATTAAAGCGCTACGTTAAATCTCGATCAGTATAACTCGGTATGTATGGAATGCTGTCCACAAATCCGGGACATTCTACGACGACTACTGCGCATAGTCGTAAACAATAGTGGCAAAACATAGCGACGGTGCTGACTAGCGAAGTGCTATCTGGGATAGTCTCCATATTATAGCGAATATTGTGATCTCGACTAATTAAGCGCGCGAAATACTCAGATTTCGTCTCGGTGACACATATCGATCTCGGAGGAAGCGATCAATGAGATACAAACCAGGTGGAGCTTATAGACGATGTTATGGAAATGACCAAGTAGATTGAATTCGTCTATCATGCAGTGATTCTCAATGCAAATCTCGTAAAAATCTTTCTATAAATTTTTCTTGATTGTTAACACTAAAAGTGTACCAACGTTTCGTATAATTCACTAAAAGGATTAAATAAATGAATTACTATGAAAATTAAAAAAGTAATAAAAAACCAAATATTTCATCAGTATGAAAGATATAATTATTGAAAAATTAAAAGATTTCAGAATCCTATCTTTTATATTAGAAATATAGTATTAATCTAAAAAATTAAAGCGGTCAATAATGACTGCTCGGTATTTCTTGTTAAATAGAACTGATTAACGTGAAATGTGTTTACGGGATCAGACAAATTGTATTACTTACGCAAGAATGCTGTAGTATATGAAATTCTTGAACGCGTACTCGAAGACTCGAATAGAATTTATCAATGTGAGAATTCCAAAGCTATCTTCTCTCTTTTTCTCTCTCTCTCTTCTTCTCTCTCTCTCTTTTACTATCTTCGATATGTAACATGTCTTAAAATACGCACACCAAAAAAGTTCTGCACTAGTTGGGTTCAAACTAAAGTTAAACCGCAATCGCGAAAGTATGTCAAGGTATTCCTCTACCTTTAACAAAAGTAGATCACATAGTTTCGTATATGAAATAGAGTACAGAGCCATATTATCGAGTTTTAGTTTTACCTTTTCTTCGTTTTTTATTCTTTATTTTTCAACAATTTTCCAGGCGATATCAGTTAAAAATGCCAGTTAATTAATATGGTTAGAAGAAAAACTTCATCGCCTTGTTTATATATTTCTTCCCCTCTCTTTTGTGTTTGATTTTATATTAAACTGAAGAAGTTGAGAAACGCTTCTCCGATCTTAGAATTTTAAAGTTTTGCATAGTCACGGATAAAATTCGAGAGAGAAGTCGTGCATCTGTTCGCACACCCACTTTCAAGTGGCTGTCGAGGAATTACCGCAATCCACTGGATCTATCATCCTTCATTGAATCTTCAAAGAGCATTTCGCATTCAGCTCTGACATTCGCTAATCTATTCCCGAACACGATAGACGAGATCGGTACTTTTCGACTTATACCTTTGCGAACTGTCTTGCTGTTCGATTTTGATACTATAACAAAAAATTAAGTTGCTTCTGCGAAATACGTTTTTTAGCTTTGTAAATAACAAAAATATTTGTTTATACCAACTGAATAATTTAATTTGTATAAAATTATAGTTTTGGTACAATTTAATCAAAATTTTTTGTTCGGTACATTTTAACTAAATTTTTGTTACAAATTTTAGTTTATAGAACAAAACATTTTACCGAATATAGAACTAACAAGCTTTGATCTCTTTTATCATCAGAAATATAATATTTATAATTTGCAGTTTTAATCTTTAATTTAGAATATATTAATAGAAACAAAGGCATTTAGTAAACTAACTCTCATTTGTCCTAAAAACCTACTGAGATTCGTCAAAGTCAAAGGAAAAGGATTCGTGAATATTTCTTGTTACAGAAAGCTTGAACTAAAGTACTGGAATCTATTTCCGAAGAAGAACGATGCCATAGGTTACTCCAATAAATAATATACGAACCGATTTGCCGGAAGTCGTTGCACGTTTCTCGTTCGGAACTTGAAACCAGCTCAAACACAACACAACTTTGACGAGCTGTATTATGGTACAGTACAATATTAACGAGGGCAACGTCGATATCGTCGATAATGTGGAGCGGCTAACTGATGGAAAAATCCTATTAAGTATTCCTGAATCAATTTCGAGACTTTTCAGATACTCCGTTATATGTACATGAAACGCAGGCTGCAATATAGTCGGCGCAAATAATTTTTCTGACCGATGTCAAGTATCGATTTTCAGATCAAGTTGATTGTTCGTAAAACCACGCGAACCACATTGCCACAAAATTCCAGATATTCTGGCACTATATCGTGAATTTTCTAACAGTACCGTTTTATCTTAAATTGGTTGACAACGAGAAGTAAAAAGTGAAAAATTCATATTTCATGTAATATTATTATTCTACATTTTTAAGGAAATTGTTAATTTTCTATCTATGAAGAGAAAATATTCAATGTTCCCAATTTAAAATAAATGCCAACTCTATGTATAAAATACTATAATATTATATATACTTAGTAAAATAATATTTAAAAATCTGAAATAAATAAAATTGCATATACTATCTCTCATGTCAGCTTCACTGAATGTATAAATTATTCTGAAATAAAACGTAACAAATAATTGATATATGCATAACAGTTTTATATGTAAAAAAAAGGTATAATATTTTATAATTTTCAAGATTTTAGAGTTAATATAATTATATTTCTATGAAGATCGTACCTTTTGCATTTTCTAATATTGCATATTTTTACAAATAACAGATTCGATTGAAGCTGAAATATTCAATTTTATATACTAAAGAGTAGCGAGAAATTATTAGTAAGTACACACAATCGTCATCTATTAATCAAGATTTTAAAGTATATTTTTCGGAAACGATCTATAGTGTAATCGAGCACTTTGATCGTACTTAATATTTTGTTCGATCGATTTCCATTTGCTAATTGAACATATTCGTCGTGCCATGCATTTTGAGATGACAAAACTCTGATCGTTTGTAATCGATAAAAAATTGATATTAATAACATAGAAGTATACGTTGCGCTATTTGTTAACAGAACGATGCTTTTTAAACTGATTGTTTGTTAACAGTGACATTTAGGCAGAGTAATATCCAAACTATTCCATGAATATAATCCTAGGAAACTGTGTCGATGTCATATTTGGATGCTGTTTGTAACCATCTACTTAGCTATGTATGGAGACTAATTACATCGCAATTATTGCGCAAACGCGACGATAATGGATTTCACGGGATCGAGTGTCATAAATAGTAGCTATTAATACAACAACCAATTTAACGGTAATCATGCGTATGATGCGTTTCTGTGTGCATAATTTGTACAAATTTCACAGTTACTGATTTATTAAGTAAGCAATATTAAGATAGAAAATCTGCAACAAATACATATTTCAGAGAGAGAGAGAGAGAGAGAGATTTATGATTTTTGTTTTATAAAAGTTTGATATGATATATTATATATATATTACATAAAATCGATATATATATATATATATTATTTCATCTGAAATTTATATTTTGAAATTATTTATATTTCAAAAGAAAGTAATGTGAAAAGATTAATAAAATATTAATTATAATTTAATATCAATAAATTTTGTAAGCATGCAATTTATGGAAATATACTATATATTAGAAATATGTAACCTCGAAAAAAATTATAAATTTTAGTAAGAGATTTTACAAAAAATGTATGGACGTGTCGTATTTAAACGTATTTTTCATTCTTAATTAATATTTTAATAATTAGAAATTTTTTCTTTTATAGAATATAATACGTGTGTGATCGATACTGAAAGTAAAGTCTTTTTTAACAATATTTGCAACTATCTGACAACAGAATAGGAACCTTTCATATAAACGCAATATGAAGGTAAACCGATACATATCTCACAACTGTTTCTTTTACCATGGTTTTATCATGAACCTGGGTACGATCGAAGGCTCGCGCATGGATATTTTCTGAACAAAGGAAAAGTACGACGATATCGGCAAAACATCAAAAGTGTTTTTCCCCGTTTGGTTGGCATGCGCAGTTCGTTGTTCGTCGTTACGAGAGCGATGCACTGGGTGATCGCGCATAGAATGTGGAACCGGTAAAATGCGATTTGTAGATTCGTACGACAAGCGGCACGACAAGTGGTTGACAGGTACGACGGCCGACACCACATAGCAGCTGATCGAAAATTCTATTCTCCGGGCAAATTCATGCGAGCTCATGGATCCGTCCGCTCGACCGATGGACGGTGAAGTTACAACCGGTTAAAACGCGACGATCGACCGGAACTCCCACGAAATTTTTACTCTCCCTTTGATATTTGATATTTTTCAGGTCGAAGTGTTGAAGCTCGAAACCCCTATATTTAATCTATTTAATTCTTAAACGTATATTTAAAATTATTTATTTATTTAATAGTATTTATATAAATTATATAAAATAAAATTATATACTTTTATAGAAATTATTATTAAAGAATCTGCCACGTAGAGGGAGAGAGAGAGAGAGAGAGAGAGAGAGAGAGAGAGAGAGAGAGAGAGAGAGAGAAAGAAATATACATATAAACGATATCATTCTTCCATTTTTAATCGATTTTAATAAATGTTTAAAAATTCACAAAATCGGATTTAAATAGTTGAAAATTTTAATATTTTCTATTAGCCACATTCTTTTTTAACAAAAAATAATTTGTGTTATAAAAATGTTTGCATACGTTATGCATGTTACATAATTCAAGTACTTTTTATTTTTGTTCATTTTAAATTAAAATAAATCGAAGTATCAATTTTGTTTTAGATGGTTTCATTTCAAAACACGCGAAGCCAGATATTTGAATTTACAATTGCAAATCCTGTTCAGTTTTAATTTATTGGTTTTGTGAAAGAAAATTACAATTTTAATTAACATAGTTTTAATCTAAAAGAGAAATAAATGATGCTCGCATGCAAAATAATAATTGAAACACATTGTCTATATGCTTAATATCGGACAATTAAAAAATATTTCTATAGGTATTTCATCGAAAAACGAAAGATGAGATAGTTTATTCTTGTTTTTGAAAATATTAACTCCGGCTAATCTAAAATTTAAACGTAAATTTTCTGTATTGCCACTTTTGTCCGGTGAAAAGACATTCCATTTTGAAAGTAACAATAGTGCACTAGCTGATAGAGCTATTCCTGAGCGATGGAGTTGTAATGGAATACTGTTTGAACCTTTCGCCATTCGCTTGCCAAGTAGAAAGAAAAAGTGAGATATTTCAATGTCGGAAGTTTCGCCGAGAACTGCTGACTTACTTGGAATTAATTTTGCAAAGAGAGAAAGAGAGAGAGGGAGGGGAGAGAGAGAGATGATCTTAAGCGAAAGAGTGTTTTATTCCTTAAGAAATAGATTTACGATGATAAAAGAGGTAGAAATATTAAACAGTTAACGGAAAGCTCTTCTTAGCAACGATATCCCTAAATGTTAAGTTTCCGTGAAATAATTTCGTCCAAGCGTGGAACGAACTTCATTTGCCGGACAATAATAGTTAGTTATTATCGCGAGCGGCCAAGAGCAATTCATACAACGGTTATTTAGCCATACAATTAAATGTCATGTGCTCGGAATTTTTCTTTTCCAACGAAAAACAATCTCAATTAAATATGAATATTGTTGATTGACAGAAATTAATGAGGCATTCATATTCTGCGCGTTAATACAAGAGCTATTGACTTTGGTATACATATTGTCCCAATTAATATCAAATACGATCAAATACGAAATTATTTTCCTTTATAAGCATCGCACTTAATGAAAATACCGCTTATTCAAAAATTAAATATAATGTATGAGAAAGCAGTAAGCGGGAGACTTTCAATTAATTGAATTCGGAAGGGGATATGCGTTTTTGCGCGTGTCGATCACAATATTCATCCATCTTAAATCGGTGCATCCCATTTGCTTCTGCAAATGCTGGGAATTGCTGGTATGCAATCTAGACTGGCGACGACAGGACTGAGTCGACACAACGCGATCCTATCGATTCCCAGTTTCCCCACATAGTTTCAAGACAATTCCCCAAGATAATGATTGACCGTCCGATTCTATCAATAGTGTTGCATTACTGAAGATGGAGCACTGCCGGTTCCACGCTCGCGGACGCAGCACTTTTTCACGTTTATGCAAAGTAAGAAATACACAGTAATTGGAGTGAAACTTGGGACATTCGTTACTCAGAATTCTTTTTGAGGAAAGAAGTTTCACGAACTCTCTTTCAATGTTCGCTTTTCCCTGTGCGCGCGAGTATCTCATTTAAAGAATTTCGCGCTCGCACGATTCTCGCGTATTTTTCACTTTGCGCGGACAAACGTACAATTCGGTGCTAAAAAAAAATCAAGCAGAGAAACTGTGGAATTTTTCTCAGTGATCAAGAGAGAGAGAGAGAGAGAGTCGAGAAAATATATTGTTTTATATATATATTTTTTTTACGGAAAGGTTAATTTTATTCAAAAAAAGTCATTGCCAGAAAATCGAAATTTTCGTTTTCTTAGATAAAGTGAAAAATCTTCGATGATTGATGCAAGACTGTGAATCGATTACATCACGCTTCATTATCCGTGATTATCACAATTAATTGATGAAATGACATTTGCTTGGAGCACTGTCGGATGTCATTTACGCTATGCTTCTCTATCGGACAGGCATGAGATATCACACAAGCCGAAGATTAGACGATGCCAAATATGTCAGTCAAATTCTCATTTGCTTCTACACTGAAAAAAATGTTTGATTGAAAATGCACAAATCAGAAAATTCTAATTATATCAATCAGAATTTTCTGATTTGTCCACATTTTTTTCAGTGTAATAATAAGTGATTGTACTTTTAGCCGCTTTCTGTGAATAAATATGATATACTCTAATTACTATAAATTGAAATGATTATTTTTTTTCTTATTAATCGAGATTACAATCCGATTTTCAATAGTTATATTTTATCGGTTCATTAATTTTATTAATAAATAGTAATTGTAGAGAATCTGAATCTTTGCATCTGAAAGACTCAGAATATGAGAGTAATATACTTTCAGCGCATGCAAAAAAAAAGGAAAAGAATTAAATTGCAACAGTATTCTTTAACTGGGTAAAATAACTGCGTAACTCCTCTAATCGTACGCGTTGGTTTGTGTAACTACTTATATAAAACTCACATAAAAGATGCAAATGTTACGCAAACGCAAGTAGCTGCAATCATGTATTACGAGTGCAGATGGCCTTAATGGATTAAGAGCATCCCTAGAGCAATCGTATCTGAAGGGATCGCATGTCGGCGTATCGATTGCTCATTGGCTATGCATCGCGTTACGCTGCGGTTATCGCGAGCGATGGAAAATAGCCGTAGTATAATCCGTTGCAGCGTTGATTTTAACCGGGGCATATATACACGTATCCTCGCAAACACACGTGTGTGCGCGTACCTGAAATATAATAATAACGAGGGGGCAAACTTCTGGAAGCTCTCCAGCGCATTTAGTCGCGTCGAACTCGTTCGCGGATGCAATAGCGAAAGGCCGCAAGCATTCTCAGCGGCCAGCGTTCGGAATTTGGCTAATAATCCGTCGCAAATTCCGAAAATTTCGTTACCACGCTGGCGACGGATATATATATATATATATATATGCAAAACGTATTACGAAAGTTAATCCTTCGATCAACATTGAGATGGCCACAATGCGGGATCGGCGAGGATGTGGAGGATGCACAAGAACGATCTCGTCGCGTATTCGCGCGTCGCGCCATGTCGCACAGCCTGGATGTAATAATCGCCTCGCGATTTCGCATCACTCGATGCATCATACCCGCCTACGTTCGAAACTTCCGGTAATGAGCACTTTCAAGTGATCCGCTCTATTGCACGAACAAGAAGCAGGATTAAATGCTACAACCACGACGAGCGTGACGTCATTCCGTCTCTATTCAATCAGTACTTACTCCCCCTCCGCGCAGCGTAATCCTTTCATCTCCCGATTCGAATTACAACGCTGGAGTTAATTCCGGCATATTGGCCCGCGTTCTGATTGTGGAATTAGTCCTAAACGTGAACGGATGACTAATGTCTGCTATTTACATCGAAATTGCAAAATACTTAAACGTTTACTCGTCGCTTTTTAAATTCTATAATATATTTTCTTGTATCAATGTAATAAACAATTAGGATTATGTCTCAAGACATAATTGAAAAAGAAGAATGACAAAGTTTTAGGATTATGTAAATTTGAGAAATTTAAAAAGAACTGATCTGTTATCGAGAAATTGTTTTTTTTTTTTTATGTAAGGTTTATTTCATTTTGATAATTGTGTTTTATTTTATTGTATTTTTATAATTATATTTTTATAATTGATTATTGTATTTTTATAATTGTGTTTTATTTTATATTTATCATCTACGACTAAATAAGAGCAGAAGAATTTGAGAGAGAGAGAAAGAGAGAGAGAGAGAGAAAGAGAAGTAGCACGTTCGAAGTTGCTTGAGAACTAACAAGATGAATATGAAACGTGCGGTATTTTGCGAAATTTATTGGTGTGTCCGTGGTCGAATCCAGTTGTCCGGAAGTCGAGTTCTTACGATCTAACTTACGTACTGTTGAACTTAACTTGAGAAACACGGACGACAGATCGGGTCGACATAAAAATCGTCGCCAAGTTTCATGGTATAACTCATCGGATAAGCTGTGGGCATCCAGGCTAAGTGAAATGGACGGCGCGAACAAATAACCGAAAACATTTTCCGCTTTACGGTTTGCCGACGACTAACTTCGGTTTCCCACCCTCGTGACAATTCGCGGGAGCGGGACAGCCGGTATGGCTTTCAGAGCTATTAATCTCTGGGTCCCCACAACATAACCGAACAAGTAGATGGTGACGAGAACACGTCCTGTTCTCTCTCTATATTTCTATTCTATATATCTTCTTATTTGCAAATTATTTTACGACTAACGTTGTAATGTGATCTTGAGATTTAAATTTCATTGATAGGGGGAAGAGTGAGAGAACTGCAAACATCTAAGAGAAAAATGAAAAAAGCCTTCTTTAATATTACAGTAATATTGTTCGGGTTGTTTATTCTGTATTTGCAATCTCTCTACTCTCCCCTATAAGTTATAAATAAATCCTCCCTTCGTGGTTTCATCGATTTGATTTTATTATATGTTCGTGATGAAAATATCGATCAGTATAAGACGAATTTATCTACAGAAATTTACAGCATTAATATTATCAATCTTTTGCTTTGAAATCTCCATTTTTAATATTCGATCATCGAAGCTACACGACATAATATATAAATTTACCACGTCTCCTGTCATCGACTTTATTAATTTTAAATGCAAATTAGATTTTATTCAATGCGTACAGTATTTCTAAAAAGTGATACTCAAACATATATAAGTACACTGTAAAAAGAAATGTGTTTTAGTCTTGTCCCCATTGTTTAAACACTTAAAGATGTTTCAGTTTCAAATATATTTCTTCAATAGACAAAACACTACGTGTTTGGATTTAAAACACTATGCGTTTTAAATCCAAACACGTAGTGTTTTGTCTATTGAAAAAGTTTAAAACTGAAACATCTTTAAATGTTTAAAAAGTGGAGACAAGAATAAAATGTTTTAACATCTTAAAATTAAACATTTTTCTTTTTTCAGTGTAGGCATGTTATTTTACTTTACTCGATATCAGTCTATCTTTGACAAAAACATCATAATAGCGACTTGGATATCAAAAAAATTTGCGGATTTGTGTTTACTTTTACCTTCAATATTTTTCCAAACTAGTTCGATACATTCTCGTGTGTTGTCGCACTTTTTTGAAGGTATATGTTGCAAACACATTCTGCCAATTAGCGCTTCGCGATGTTATTCTCTCGTACCGGTTATCTCCACTGCGATTATTTACGAGTTTCTGGCAAATATGGATCATATCGAAAACCTAATGGCATTATCGATACTGCGGGTAACCGAAGATTCATCACGCATTGAAATGGATATGGAATGATGAGCGTCAGAAAAAAAGTGATACGATATGAATTATTCGACACGCGCGGAGTGTCATCTGTCAAGAATCCTCGATATCCGGTCTCATTCAGCGCGTGCTCACGCATGAATATTCTCATATTTGTTAATTGCTATTGGATTTTGGCAGGCGGAATTTGGTAAATTTTCTGGGCGAAATATCGAATTTCCACGAAGTTTGCGTTAATGGCTACATACGGGAGCCCGGAAACGAAATTCACCAAAAAGAGCGAACGTTTTTCGCAGCTCTTGTTATTTTTTCTTTCTCTTTTTTTTTTATTTTGCAAGAGTTTCGCAAAAACAGCTTGCTAACGACAATCCTCGGTGAAGGCAAAGAATATTAAATTTCGCAAAAATTTACTTTTTTCTCAATGGTGAATATGCGAGAAAACGCACTCAATGTGCATTTTTGGTAATCACATATTTCTTTAAAGAATATCAAGTTAGTTTTTTCACTGCAAAGAGACTGGACGATTGACCTAATTATAGAATTATTTAATTTGGAAAGTTGTACGTTCGTCAAATAAAGTTGTAATTTGTAAGCGTAGAAAATACTCAGTAATTTTCCATTCAGTTCGTAAATAAAAACTTATAGTAATTAGCTTTAATTGGTAAAGTATGCAATGAAAAATATTCATAAATTGTTATATATGATAACTTCTATGAGACAGACATGAAAAAAATTAGTTATAATTTTTGTAAAAAGAGAGATAACAGAAACGGAAACGAACTGTTAGCTGCGCAATTCTCTACTACTTAATGATATTGAAATATGAGGATTTCATGATTAACGCTTTGCTGTTAATTAAACTCTTTAATGAGGTAACATGATTAAAGTCTGCTGATAACGAGATTTGATGTAAATTGAATCGACATTAAATTCTTGCGTTTCACTTCGCATTTTCAGTTTAAACGATTTTTTTGAACGACATATGATATAAATCTCTCGTAATTACGATTACTTTCATATTAAAGATCGTGACTATTATTAAAATAAGACAATGTAATGAAATATAATTTAAATGTACTACAATTTTGATACAATTTTTTACATTAGTCAGTGTTTGAAATAGAGAAGAATACTGTAACGCGATCATAAATATGAATTCTAGTGATTTCGCTTTTGTTATATGAATAATATGACTCTAATAATAATATTTCACCTTTTGTAATATTATACAACGAAATCGTGAAAAATTATTCTGGTATAAAATTAATAGATATTAAAATAGAGCTAATTTTTTTTATTATACTCTTGCTAATACAGCAAGAAAAATTTTGTGCAAGTTTTAACAAAGTCGACGTTTAAACAAAAGTCGCGCTTCGCGTAATAAAACGCTGCTGGGCGGACAGATACATTTTCGCTGAGTCGAGGGAAGGCTCGTGTGGAACATGTTAATCTATTTAGCAACTTCGTTGGTAGTTTAGTGAAAAGAGACATGAAAAAGGGGACAATAACACCCGTTACTCCCGCCATTATTACACGGTCGACTTGATAATTACACGCGGTACACTCCCGCTTCATGTTTAAGCGAGTGAGAATGAAATTTTGATGAATCTTTCTATGTAGATATGGCCGTCGCAAATTGGATTCAGACGGGACACAGAGACTTCGTAAAAGTGCAGTTCTGGTAAAACATCGAATACGTTATTTCCATTGGGGCGCGGTTAAACCATATCGAATGAATTTTATACAGGGATGGCACTCTCTTGCAACTTTTGGGATTATAATCCTTGCGGACTCAACAAACTTTGTAGTAGAATAGAGGATGTGATCTGTAGATAATGATATTTGTTCTAACATTATAATCTATAAGGTAGAAATGTAACAAATAATTTTATTAATTTCAAAATATATTATCAATTAATAATTATAGAACAATTTTCACTGTTCAATAATTTCCACGTTAAATTTCTCGTTAAATAAAATTCCTGTATTGCAATGTTATTAAAGAGGAAAGATTATATTTTTGTCATCGTGTATTCTCGAAGTTTCAATCGATCGAATATTTTAATATTATTACTTTTATCAGTCCTCACAAATCGTTCTTTAATATTCAAACGCCACACTATTTACGTATAGAAATGATGATAATCCCAGAATAACTTGTCGGATACATCGGATGCAGAAGATTGACGTCCCACCGCTTGCTGCACCTGTGCATCGGAACCTCTCCGTCATCATTACTTTATGCAACAAAGCGCAAACGGCAAAGCAGGAGCAGTAATCGGAGAAGATCCTGTATACGCGAAAACGTCAGATACAATATAGAGATACTGCGAACTTGTGTGCACAATGACGCTGGAGGATAACAAAGCACGAGGTTTGCTTCGAGATTCGAAAGTTAGAGTAGTGATCGTGCTGTCAATTACGATCTGCGCGCAGTACAATAAAAACAAAGGATAAAAACCCATCCAGATCGATATCATTGAGAAATGTTAGCGTTTCTAGCTTTACAATTTTCAATATGTTAAAACCAAACATAAAATGGGAGCAAATTAAAATCGGGGACAAATACGCCGTTGCCCTAATTTTTTACCGAGCGACAAATTGTCTTCTGCTTTTTACTATACGAAAGGGTCCCATCCGTACCTAAATTACATACCCGCGCGAAAAGAGAGAAAATCGAACCCAAATGACGACCCGTACAAACACCCGTATCGTTTGAACGAACGTAAGCGTGATTGCTGAGGTGAAATTTAATTATTGTGCTATTATTGAATGTTAGAGAGAGATAAACGAACTGTGTGAAATAAACGTATCAGATTGAACCAGTGAGAGAAAACGCGTTTTAAATCTTTCAAAGTAAAAAGATTTTTATCAGTACGTAGTAATTTGCAGAAATATGGAAAAATTTGAAAAAAAAAATTATTTCTCAAAATCATTGACATTTTTATAGTTAAATGTTCGAAAATTGTGACCTATTTTGTTAAAATAAAACAGTTGCAATATAGTTCGGAATAATAGCATTTTCACCAAGTTACTTTATTCTACTTTTCGGATAAATATCTGTTGAAGAAATAATAATAATTAAGCATTCCATATTTACAAACATGTAAAATAAATTTTATAAATAATATTTTTCAATTTTTTCGGTAATACTTATGGGATTAAGTTATTACTATAGAATTTTGAGGGAAAAAGCGGTTTCGCGCAGCTAGAAGCTAGAGGTAAGCGGATTCGTCTTGTAATTAAAGAACGCTCATAAAAGCGAATCACATCGTAATTCTAACCTCCTCAATCTAACCGAATGAGGTATCTACAGGTTAACTGAATGGTCACTTTAGTTACAGCTCTTGACACATAATGATCCAAAATCTAGGTCGCTATGTGGCGCGTCTTTATGATATACTAAAAATGATATTGTTAAATCTTTTTCTATGAACACATAAAAAATAGAGAAAGAGTAGGAATATGAAATAGAGCGGGAATTGTCGAGATATTATTTCGTATATCCTTCTTAGGGAAACATTTTTAATGCGTATGATAATTTGTATAATTTGCATTTATACTACTAAAATACGTATAAAATTAGAAATATAAACATAACAACACATTCTGTGAAACTATATGTCCATTTTTATAAACATATTGTACGTATAAAAACTTAATGAGTAAATTTCATATCTCACTATTCTTTCCTTTGTTTCATGTAAAATTTTATACAGCGTCAGGTTTTTATTAGACTCTTCGTTATTGATAAATAAATTACTTCTACGTTACGCAAGTATTATACATACAAGATTACGCTTTTCTCGATAAAAGATACGCAATGTTCTCATAATATGTGGCTTTTTGTCAGAAGAAAGAAAATTTGTATAATATATGTTTATGCCTTCCAAGATAAAACCGTAATATGGCTTTTAAGTTTCATTCCATTTGCCTTTCCAGTATATCGGTGGTTACAACAATATGAACCATCGCAGCAACGGAATCACTGCTGAACACAGAACTTGCCCTAGTATTTTTTGTTATCATTGTTCTCCTCGGACCTACAACTTCGTATTCGACATTCCAATCTCACGTTTTGTCCTATCATGCGTATACGAATTCAAAAGCGCTGACTTGAATCGAGACCCGGGCTCATCGCCTTCCACCCGAAGAGCTTGCTTGTATAAAATAGCCAATATATAGAACGTTTTCGAAATACAAACAGCGATTTGCATCATTTCGATTATAATAATACAGCGTTGTGTAAACGTAACTCAACAAAGTAAAACGGTCGAATATTCTATGGTTAATAAAAATGCATATAAAATGTGCTGTATATACAAAGATTTGAAAACATGTTCTTGCAAGGAAACATAACGTTATCGTTATTTTCTGAATGAAGTTTTTATGCAATGAATATACGTATTACTTTTAATCATAACTTATGCAAAAAAATAGAAGGTAAACACTTTTTTGTATCTTGTAAGAAAAATTTAAAAGAAGAAAATCTCTTTCGTATAATTCATAAGTCATAAACTTAATTAATTTAAGCTTAACATTATAAAAATAATGATGGGGTTGCTATAAGTCTTCTTATTCAATCTTTGGTATAAACAAACTTTACAAATCTATTATTAAGTCGTGGCATTTAAACAACTATTAAATCTTCAATATATAAAAAAATCTATCTACCATGTGCTATTTTTTTCGCAACCTATGACCTTTTTTTATTTTCTCTCTCTCCTATCAAGAGCGTCATGCATGACCGCAATCGCGGGAAGAATCACGGAAATGTGATGCCGGTTGGCGACCTCTCGGCGGACACGAGATATCCCCGAAATCCCTCGGATTAATTGTTTGTGAAGTTTGATGTTGGACGTGAGGGCAAAGTTTGTCCATCAAATAGAAGTTTTGTCGCTATGCGTTGGATCGAAATCGCAATTGCGAAGCAGCTAGTTTTTGAGCGGAATATTTCCGACAAAAAGTTCGCATGATTTTTGTAAAATATTTTGGATGTATCGTTTTTATGCAAAAAGCTCAATATCCTGGTTTGATCGGGTGGAATTACAAAAGTGCTTTAGACCGTAACAAATATTATGACAGCATCGGTAGCCATAAAAATAACGAAAGCACGTTTATTACTGCTCCTCAACGCTTCGGGTGATTTAACCATAAGCACCTTAAAGCCACACCCACGTTGATAAAGCCCATGAAGTTATAGATTTTCGATGTATATAATTATTTTTTATGGCGATTTTTTAATAAAGTTTTTTCCAATGTTCGTTTAACGTAAAGTAACATTACAATCAATTTTATATCCTTTTGACATTTTACGCTCGAAGGCATTTTATGGATCATTTGATAGGATTGTAACCAGAGAGTGAATATATATAGCTATTCATACATTGATTATTTAACAAGAGAGCGTGACTAAGTGTCTGCCTCCGACTTTAATAAGCTTTGGATATGTTAAAAAATAGAGGCATTATACTTATAAAGAAATAAAAGATCGACACATATTTGTTTACAAATGCTTTTTCACATATTGAGGGGATGAAAAAAAATGTTCCTTCCTCTTGAAAAAAATGTTTTTTTCTTTTTAAATTATTGTCTAAACCGTAAAAAATATTAAAAAATTAAAAGTTTTAATAAAAGTTGAATAGTTTTAAGAGTACTTTATAATAATGGTAAAAATAGTTTTGAGAGTACTTTATAATAATAATAAAAAAGTTTTGTTTAAAATAAAATTTCTTTGTTTGTAAAGAATAAAATATAAAAACAATTTTTTATTATTACAAAGTACTCTTGAAACCATTCGCTTTGAAACTATTTTATTTATAACATTTTTAAATATATTTTACGGTTTGGGCGATATTCACTAAAAAAGAAAAAAATTTTTAAGAGAGAATTTTACTCCCTTAACAGGAAACGTTTATTAAAAAATATGTGCCTCTCTTATTTTTGTATATTTTTACATATGTAAAGCTTATTAAAATTGAAGCTCTTGGTTATGTAAGAATTTTCTTTCCTTGTAAGAAAAATTTAAAAGAAAATCTCTCTTTCGTATAATTTATAAGTCATAAACTTCTTAATTATAAGCATAGAATGTCTAAAGCTCTTAAAAAATTCTCAGCGGAAATTCAACGTCATATTCATCAAAGAATTTGTCGCTATATTTTTCCCAGAGAAAATAAATTCTATAAACTATTTTTATAAATCACGTATTTTTTACGAGTTGATTTCACACCGTGGATATCCTGTAGCGAACAAATTCATCCATCAAACGCCTTCAATCTCTCAGTGCCGTTCATCAAAAGTCCGTGAACGGTAAAAACTAGCAATACCCCGATTCTGTCCGATTCATCGTGATCCTCGTTAGAGAACGAAAAGAGGAGACAATCGAAAATCCTCGAACGCATCGTGTCGAAGAGATCAACGCTTCAGTGACCAAGGTATCTGGTGGAAACCGGTTAAACTTACACTCGATAACACCGCGATCTGAACATTATCTAGAATCATATCTGTGGTACCTGCAGGTCTCACGGGGATCGGCACCGATGTTGTTACCAGAATATACGTGTTTCTGGGTCAATACGCCGTGACAGCAAGTACGTGTACGTGCAATAAGGGGAATAGCAGGAGCTTTCTCCCGTTGGAACTACAAGCGATTTGAAAGCGCAATGGGATCGATATTCGTCACGCAAATGAATTTCCGAATTCGAAGACGCGAAGAAAGTCGCGGACTGCGCAAAATGCATTCGTCTGGAAGAGGTATGTCTGGAAGGCGAATGATTGTCTTCTTTGCGATAGGCGTCCTAAGTGAACCGTCGATATTGCATCTGGAAGCTGGAACCACGAGAAGTGAATCCGAATTCCGAATACAGCCGAATATTCAGATGTCGGATTACTGTCGAGATTGGAATAAATCAAATTCAGATGGTGGAAACGAATGGTATAAATCGGAAATTTAAAATTCTGCAGATTTGTCTCTTTCATTTCACATTATTAAATCAAAATGTACATATATAATACGTAATATATGTATGTAGTTACATATAATAATAATGTGAAAATGGAAAAAATAAAAAACCACGATATTTTAAACTCTACCTATATTAAATTAATTCTATTAACTTATTATCAATTAATTTATTATATAATATGCAAAAGAACAATGAAATGCGTTCCGAATAATAAACAATTGGCAAAGTACATATATAATTTATTCTATGGAATGCTATTAATGTGGTGCAGTATTTCAACTTTTTCAATTGGCGGCACATTAAATAACAAGCTAAATTTATTGAAGTATGTAGATGCACGCGCTTCAGCAAGTCAGATACAGTTAACACAATATTAAAAAATGAACAATAAAGTTTTAAAGTTCGTTTTTATTTTATTCTTTTGAAAGTGATTTTGTAGCAATGATATCACTTTAGTGAAAATGAAAACAAACATAAAATAGAATTTTTGTAATTTTCACAATTTTAAAAATATTTTTCACTTCACGTGAATTATATTTTATTCCTTTATTCGCTTTTTTTATTTATTTAAAAATTTTTCACTTCTCTCTTTGTACCTTTAAAATTTTCGCGACATGTGAATACCTCTTGAGGTATATTAGTGTGCTGCGGTATATTGTTTGAAAAATCCTGATGAGAGTGTAATTTTTCAAATGTTTTACGGTCATCTCTGAATACAAATTAGAAATTATATTTTGAGTTCATTACAGCAAATATGTAACGTTGCAACACTAAAATTTAGTGGTTTTCGAGTGGCTACTCTGACGTAGTAGAGAGAATATGCATCCCGAAATAAATTATTAAAGTTAATTCGAATGGACGAGGAATCGACTTAATTACGGAGATTTGTTCCGTATGCTACGTAGCGAAACTCTGAATCTTGCAGAATGCTCGTAGATGTGCAGCACAGGGCGTACCTAGCACTTTGTACTCGCGCCTTACATATCGTTGACCCAGTATCAAGTTGCTCTAACTCTGTTGGATGCGAGTTAGATGAAATTTACGAGAAATCGCGGAAAACTTTAAGCTACCGAATGATTAATAACGTCGTTTTCAGTACCGCTCGTGGAAACTCCTTAAACATAATCCGCACAAGTCATGACCATTTCAGTACTTTATGGCACATGTAAGTAATATAGCGATGAAATAAACCAGAATTACTAATGTATAAATAGACCTATTCATTTAGGATTAGCTAAATGATTAGAAAATTAATAATTGGATAGGTACTATAGCATAATTGATAGCTGATTAAATATTTTATAGAGAACGATGCTTAATGCGAGAAATGAGAATATTTTATGATTTATTTTAATGTGCCCTAAAATATTATTACAATTTAACTTAAGCTTTATAACTGAGACTCTCTTTAAACATTTGCAGCGAAAGTTTTAAACGAAATTTAAGACTTTTAATAAATAATTAAATCGCTCAAAAGATTGAATAAAATTTTAACCTTAGAAATGTACTTATAATGTAAAGTTTAATTATAAAAAGATTTAATATCGCAAATAAAAGAAATGCGAGAAATTTATGGATGGAAAGTGAGTTCTAAAGAAAACTAAGGAAAATCTGGAATACGTACATCAAATAATTTATAACTAACAGGAAATGTGAAGATTAAATGTATTATTATATCGGATACTGAGATATTTCTATGCACTGGAAATATGACAAAGAGAAAATATGTAAGGGCATTTCTGTACTGAACTAACTAAATTACATTAAAAAATTTTCTCTTTTTCTTAACTCGCGTTAAAAACTCACAGTATTATGTTTGCTCTAAATTTATTTCGTGTCTATCGATCGGTTTGGGTTATCATCATAGAGCGACTAATAGAATTCGCGATGTCAAAAGATGTGGTATGAAACCGTGTTATCGGACGAACGGAAAATGTTTCCTTATATTTAAAATGAGATATTGATTTTGGTTTGTCTATAGGCATGTACAGGAAGTCGAAGTTTCCAGCAATCGCGGAAATCACGTTGAATATGGATTCTGCTTCTAGGCGCCGCAAGCAGAATAATTTCCGACTTCGTCGACGTGATAGGAATTGAATCGCGAGAAAAATAAAGGTGTAGACGAGAAAAAGAGCGTAAAAGGGATAACAACTCTTCCATCTAGTTCACGAAGTCGCCAAATGTAGTTTCGCGTCGATCTCAATTCTCCGCTCGCTGAGTATCGCTTGCGTCAACAAAATAAAAAGCTCCTCGCGTGAAACTCCCAAGAGCAATCTTATGTGTATTTGGCTTCCTCTGTTTCGTATTAGTACTTTTTTTACAATGTTTTTCGTGTTTTATATCATTTTATTTAAATTTAAAAACACGTACGATTTACTTTTATTCGGATTCTAAAATAAAAATGACAGAATATAAATTTCCTATTGTTTTTAACATTTTAAATGTATGTGAAATTTGAGAAAAATCACGTTTTTATCGAACATGGTTAAACGCGCTCAAATATTTAATTCTTTTCACGTTGCGTATTATGTACTTTATAAAATATTGTATGTTTGCTTTATAGAATCAAACGTATGGATTTTAAAAATTAAAAAAACGATATGTGTTTTATTTATTTTATAGTTATTATCTTCTCACACGTTATATATCTTCATATATACGTTAATGTGTAAAATATTTGTTATATAATTTTTAATCGTATTAATCGAAAATATTTACAAACGTACTTTAGTACCTAAAGTTTGATCGTTTTTCGTAGTTTCTGCTTTGTATGCTAACAAACGTTTACACACATATATCACGTATACGCATTATGCATTATATCTCATATGTCAAAGAAGAAGAAATACTTGAACTTTCATGTTTTATGTAAATTATTATTCGACGTTAAATATTTATATGTGTTTAAAAGTATTATATATTTGCAAGTGATATGAATTTATGTATGGAAGCGTAGCAGTACGCATTGGGAATATTCTGCATCTAGTAGTATATAACAAGTTACTTCGCAATGCAGAGGTGCAGTCACGTGCCAACTCGAAAACCCCAGAGAATTTTATATCGATGCTGCAGTTAGTTTTCTGCTCATAATTTTTTGAAGTTCGGCTTAGTACGTACGCGTCCGTAGTATTCTCTAGAGGAAAATAAATCTACCGCGTGTAATTACTTGACAATGTGTCTACGAACATATCAATCTTCAATAAGTGCAAAAAAAATAAAATAATAATTAATATATAAAGATCGATACGTCAACTGTAAACTTTAATTGTAATTCATTACAAATATATACATATATATGTGTTTATAATTATCTTTTGTATAAAGAGTTTTTCAGTTCATGTAATTAAACAATGTAATAAAAAAATAATTATAATTAACTGGGCAACGTAAATTTTTCATCATAAATTCTCCATTGTTTTGTATTAGTTTTGTAATGGACAAAATATGGAAACGGTATTTATATTTTGATATTAAATAAAAATATAATTTTTTCCAAATGGACAATAGTATTAAATTTTAAAAATCATCACACTGTATTATATGATGTATCTAAATGTTCAGTAAACGAAAATTTTGTATTTGTTCAAACAACAATTTTTTGCCATCTGTATATTCAGTTTGTATCTTATTTTAGTATATAAAATATTATTTCGTATTTTCGAAATGCGTTTGAGTCAATAATAAATAGTCACATACAGAAAAGTCATTTATTGTTTTATTATCTGTCGGAAAGCAGCTCATTGCTATGTATTAATCAACAGAAAAGCGATGCGAACTACACGGATTAAAAATTCTACATGTGCCAAAACAGTATTTTTCTTCACCGAGTTTTCCTAGAAGTGAACAACTCAATCTCTTCGTTGGCACGAATGTATGTGTGTATGTGTGTGTGTGTGTGTGTTTTCAGTAGCATATGTGTATATGTGTGATCAATAGTTAGCAATAGGCGACTGGTCCTTCAAATATTCGATTGATACACGCGCGAAGGTGTCCGATGCGAAATTAATCCCAAGCCATTGCAAGGGAGGCTTTTATGGCTTTTCGATACAATCCAGCCACCTGCGTGCGATTTCGTCTGCATTCGCCTGCGTGAATTATTTAGTCGGACCGAGCGCGATGAAACACGAACTTGGCGGTATTAACAGGAGATTATGGTGCATTCGAACTCGTATCTCGCCAGTTATAATTTTCCCTACATACGCAATAAGAAATACATTCGTGCTGAATATGTTCGAAAAAGATCGGTTTGCAACTAGACTGGCATACTCGTGCGCCGTCTGTAACAGCGATATTTGCAGGTTCGGATTTACAGAGGTGGAAAGTACGCGGCCGAATTGGTTCAGAAAACGACCGAACATCTTTTCAATCACAGACATTATATATAACTGGCAGAAATGTAATTATTTTAACACTAGAAGTATACCGAGTAGTCATTATTGACCAAATTGTCAAAATATAAAAATTTAAAATCTGCGAAATATTTTTTTATGAAAAATGGAATCGATTGCTATATGAATGTCAAACCTGTTTTGACCATTTATGTCTGGATTGAAGTTTTGAGATATTCGATATACTGTACAAGAATTTCATGCTTTCAAGCCGAAATTTATAACAGTTTCGCGCGGACAGGAAATAATTTGTTATTATTAAGAGAAATAGAATATTCACGGATCATAAAATATCTGTATCGAAGTATTCGAGCGACCTCAACTGCTCTTCACGGCCTCGGTCGTTCTTCTATAAAATCGATTTTCTGTGTAGACGAAATCGCAACGGAGTGCATTATTGTGCTCGTTATTTACCGACGTGCAACGAAACGATCGTGCAGTCTCCATCCATATAGTCGCTACCGTTTCCGTTATGCTGGCGTGTCTGGGCGCCGTCGATGGTTTGTTTACGCGACGGGAAAATTTGCGACGTTAGGAAGTTTTTACTGCTCGCTCGTGCTCCGCCCCACGGTACGGTGATGATGCACTTACTTCGTAAGTGCAGTTAGTCGCCGGAGACTAATTGCTTGTCTGGTCTGTCGTGCACTTTTTTACATTAGGCGAGCATTCCCTTGAAAATCTATGCTCGTAATACGTGACCGGTTTCGCGAAAAGATACCCGAGATATCTCTTCCTACCTCGACTACCGGCTAAACTGTGTAAAATTTTTCGCTGAAACGCATAAATTTTACATTTGCTTGTAGATATAACTTTAATTAATAGTATTTTAACGTGACTCTCTCGTTAATTTAATTTTCAGTCAGTTGTTTATTTCTAATATGAAAATTTAAATAATTCATAATTAATAATGGTCTGTTTAACGTAAATAAACGAACAAGGCCAAGTTCAGTCAAGACAGGTCTTGGTGCTTAGTAATATTTTTGTGTAAATATATTTACAATTTTCAATCAAGCAAATTGAGCGCCGATTATTTGTTTGTTTCGAAACACAGTTCTAAACTGAAGTTGGAGTACGTAATATCATAAATTAAATTGATAAGCAATTTATTATTGATGCTAATGAGCATGTTTAAAACACTGCAGACCCAATAGTAGTGGGTCATGTTTAATGTTAATTGTCATTGATAATACAATTCACGTCCACTATAGATTATTCTAACCAGAGTTGTTGTAGCTAGGTCAACCGGATCGTACAAAGTTAATCTAGGACAATGTACACGCTGCGTAGGGTAATCTTATTAAAGTTGCATCAAAGCTTCAGTTAGATCATATCGTGAGACAAGTAGCCCACATTATACATTGTATACAATACATCACATGGAGAAATCTGGCAATGGACCGTAGAATTCTATTCTTCGTAAGTAAATAAAGTCATCCATCATGCAACGCATCATGCACGATATCGATTTGTCTTTCGGAAAGAAAACATATTGGATTATATGAAAAGCTTGTACTGCAAGAAAGCTTTTTCGCTAAAAAAAAATCAAGTACAAAGATAGAATTTTCAAATTATATAAGAAGGATGCTCCATTGTAGAACACAAGCATATAATTGAGTAAAAGTATGTAGATGTATCTATATGTACGAACTCTAACATTTTTATTAATAACGTTTTGAGCTACGAAATAATTAATTAAATGAAACTTAAAAGACGATATCTATTGTTAATTGGATGAAAAAAAGAGAGTTTAGAATCACACATGTAATTTTCCATGTATTAGAGAACATATTAACATATGAAGTAAATTTTTCAATATAAAAGTAATTTATCTCACTTTCTTAATATGATGACTTGATAAAAACATTTGTTATATTTTTGAGCTTGACTGTGAAAATAAATTGTTAATCGCCCATAGTACGATGCATTCATTGCATATGTATCTGACGATGCATTCAGTGTCACGTATGTAGTTTACACCACGCTACGGAATGCAGAATGCATTTGCGATGTTCGCAATATCCAAGTACACGCAGGATATAAATTGTATCCGATACTCTCATCGTCAATCGATTAATCTAACTATGGCTGTACGTGCTGTACGTCGTATAATTGATCTTTATATTACAACACGTTGTGTTAAATATACATAACAATCATCGTAAGCCAAATTTATTTAAATATATCAAGATTTGAAAGATTTTAATATCTATGTTGGAAATATCAAAAAAATAAACCGAAATAAATTAAAAACTTTAAATATTTCTCTCTCATTTTACTTTTTTAAAGATAATAATTATTTAAATATCCATTTTGGAAACATCAAAAGAATAAACCGAATTAAATTAAAAACTTTAACATTTCATCAATTTTTGAAAATAATATCTAAATTTAATAGAAATGTTACTTTTTTGTATCAATATAGGTATATAATGATTCATGAAACTGATCAAATGTGCTACACAAAAATTATCTAATTGATTAGAACAAGGCAGTCACAACGAAAACAGCCTTTTAATACGAATCGTTAAAGTCGTGAAGACACAATCAAGATTTTGTAACTTTTAACATTTAGATTTTAAAAATCTTATTTATGGAAGATGGTTTTAGAATGCGTTTTTGCCATCGATATAGAAAGAGATTAGCTCAAAATATTTTATTTTGAGCTAATCTCTCTCTATATCGATGGCAAAAACGCATTTTTATCATGACAAAAATAATTTTTATTTTCCCGTGCCACATGATAATTAATAATAACGAAACTTCAAATATTAATAATAATTAACGAATTCGTTACTTATTTTATTATTATTTCTATGTGAAACAAGAAAATATTTGTACAATTTCTATAAATTGTCGGCCATTCTCTCTATCTCCTCTCCGGTTTATGGTAATGTGACCTGAAAAATTTCTCGCAATAATCATGCTTGTAACGTGCAGAACACGCATTGTGCAGCGGCGAAAGCTGCGAGCACCCGACTGTATTTTCATAAATTTAGAAATTTATTGCATAAACGAAACTTCATATGGACGGCTTGTCGATGCGTTCGCGCCATTGCTTATTACGCGTTCACGTGCAGATACTGCCCTGCAGCATTAAGTAATTCCATTAAAACGTGCACATTTATCGCTATATAGTCTCATCTCATTCGATCGTGTTCGTTAATACTAGATCAACATCGACTACGGGATTCTAAATAGTATTTCATTTCGTAAACTATCCATTAAAGTCGTGTTTCAATATAGTTCCTCAATCTGACGTTAATTGACAATAATGTGTCACAGCCCCCGTCCGATAATATTAAATTACTATCACTGGTTTTCTACTTCCAATCAATAACGAATGGTTGACGAATAATAGATCACCATTGTATTTTTAGTCTGTCGTATTTCATTTCGAAACAATCGTATCATTTTATTTGCGAATCCTTCGCCCGATTTATCGTCGCCGTTTTTCTTTAATTAAATTTTCGCAGATGCTATCTATTATTGTAACTTATTTCATTTTTAATTAAAAAAAATGTTTTTGTGCGGTAGTTCAATCAATAAATCATTCAGTAAACTTTAATAATCTTTAATTAATTGTTTTAAAATCTTCTCTATTTTAAAACAATTAAAGAAACATTTAATATAGATCCTGCATGCAAAGAATAATATTGTTGAAATATCGAAAACTTATTTAACTAGATACAGGTCTGCACTGAGCTTTTATGACTCTTAACGACAGTTATTGTTATATAATATATTGCACAGCTTTTTTTTCTTATATAATAGATAATACCTGTGCAACAATAATATCGATACTATCGTCAAGAGTTACAGAATTCTAGTGCGGGAAATAATTATGTAGAAAATAGTAATGAACAATGGTGCAAAAGATTTTGGTATTCCAGCAACTAATTTGAGTGTTATTTAATCCAACACAGTTATTTTGATAGTTTAATAAAATTATTTCCAGATCTATATTTAGCTACATTTTTAGATACCTTAGCAAAACTGCCTCTTTTGTAGATCCACAAAGATTTCTACGAAAATAACAGCAATTATATTTTTCTTACGCTTCTCTATTATTAATAACGAATGTATTTTCAATCACGAAATAAGTTAGAATGTTTGAAGCACTTATCTGAACCTTTAAGCGGACGTTAGCAATTTTCCGGGAGCTGCCTGAACCATTCTGGGATGTTGAAAAAAAAAAATGCTCTTCTTTAACGGGGATTTACGGAATGCGATAAGACCTGCTGGAGCGGGTGAAAAAGATGCTCGTGCGAGGAAGATAAGGAATTTCGAGAGGTGCCTCTTCTTTTTCGGTGAAGCGTAAATCCTTTACCAGGCGAGAGTCTTTTGCTCACCCGAGGGCGGTGGTGAGAGGATACGCGCCCATAGCGTGAATTAGATCGCGTTCTACGTACATATGTATAATGTAAATTGGATTCGCGATGATTCGGGTGAAGTGTCGCTCGTGCTCCATGAAAAACTGTCACGTCTCGGGAATTTCTCGGTGAACGATCCCGTCTCTCGATCCTCATGAATATTTATGAAGATGCTACTTGCCCCTCTCTCTCTCTTTCTCTCTCTTTTTCCCCTTCCCTTATTCTTACGCAATTATGTGTGAAACGTTTGGAATTTCGCAACACGTTCATCGCATCTAAACTGCATCGGGATGGGAGTGCCGAGATTTCTTACGGCGACAAGGATGTCTCGCGCTGAGTGTACTACATGTGTTTGTGCACATCCAGCAGTTTTTGCGAGTCGACTCGCGAGACGGAAGGTAAACATAAACAGACGCCTCGGGCAGCCCATTGTATGTATCATAGTTTATTGTACAGTCGTGCGCCGCACTACACTCGGCGGAGAGGTCTGATTTTTAGCGACACTGACAATGAGATTTAACTTTTACTCTCTCCATCTGCGATTTGGGTGCTTTTTGTCCAGTTCAAGTTTTTTTTGTTGTTCTAGACTTTAAAAAAGTGTGGACAAACTCAGGGGCATTTTTCAGCATTTCTACTACATTATTAAACAGATATTACGAGAATTTTTAGGAGGGGGAACCAGACTTTGCCTTCATTTATTTCAAAATACTAAGAAGATTGCAGATGGAGAATTTATAATCATTTTAAAGCCATTTTGACGCTATTTTAACGACTTCTTGTTTTGCTTGAAATGTGTCTATTGGTAATTGAAGGAAAGTTCCGTTGCGTCATTAAAGTTATTAAAGTTGAGATACTCTAATGGCCCTGTTTCACGAAATCCTGTCCTGCTTCCAAAAGAACGTGGCATTTTTCTCACGATGACGGTTCATTTATCGTACCTATTGTGCGTCTCTTGACCCTCATATCGACGTTTTCCGAGAATTTTCGTCGGATTTAAAAGGCACACAATAGATTCCCGTATTGCACACGGTGAGAGGCAATTAAATACCCTTCCATTTATCAACGTATCGTACATGAGCATCGGGGTTTGAAATCAAATCGCATTACGTCGTATTAATACAATTATCGCATAACGATATCGCTAAATCATTGGCACGGTAATATTAATCGTATTAAAGCGTGTGACGTTAATCGGTAGTCTTTATTACGATATACGTTTGAATGCGCAACAATAACAAGTCTTGTTTTGAATTTCGCGGCGCGGTGTGTTGCTCTATGTTTTAACTAGCGCCGTACTTCACTTCGAGCAAACGTCACACGAGTGTCCTCGCAGGATTCGCCCCGAAAAGACGTTCCTCCATTCTCGCTGAATCATCCTCGTTGTAGGCGAAGTCCGCGATGCGGACGAACGTCGGGAGTATCGAATCGAGCGACGGGCGATCACCGTGAAGCGTTAATTAGCGGAATAATTTACTGTCGCGAGCGTCCCTCAACCTTTATCATTGCATCGCGCCGTTCTGAATTACGTCCATTCAGCGAGAATGGACGTAATTCTCTTCGCTCTTTCGTTCCGCATTGTTTGCCGAGTGACGAAACATCGAGGGGAAAATGCCGAATGGATTTTCGAGACGAGTAGTATCTTTTCGCAGCTTGGAAGTTTTCTTTGCTGAGATAGACTGTTCTTTTAGAACTAAAAGTATAATCCAATGAAAGCGAAGAACGTTTCCAACAGTTGGAAAATAAATGCCTTGCTGAACTTGAACCGCAGGTAAGATAACGGCTGCTTTCCTTTAAGCGATACAGTTGCCTTTTGAGTAAGAGACAATTAACACAGTGATCATTTTATATTTGTTTAGCGTTGGTAAACAATAAATTTGTATCATGTTACGCTGTATCATTTTTGTCTCTTGCTGGAAAGCACTCACACAAACGTCTCTCTATATATTTCGGCATTCAATGAATATAACAAAGATAAAACGACTTTTGTCGACCACTGTCGACTCCGTCGCTTAAAAAGAACGCAGCCAACGTTCTCTATATAGTAATTGAATTCATATTTAAACGCAAAAAGTCTCCGATCCGCGGTTGGCGCGCCACTGAGGCGTGACGTCACGCTGACATAGCAGTGAAGTTGGCAGCGCGTCGTTCGAATATCTCAAGTGCCTAATCGCTCGCGAGACGACGCGAGTCGCTCGGTGCAACGGTTCGTCCTTTCGCGTCGTATTCATTCGATCTTACGCAAAATACGAGGCAGTGGTATATCAGAAGCGTCGCGAGATGTGCGGGCGGTTGTTAATTCGTGAATGCGAACTGGCAAGTAGCGTTTTTCCCTCCATCGACTTACGGTACAGCCCGAAGGCGCAGTGACAATTAAGGTGGAAAAAATGGTCGTTGGACGATGGATCGGCTGGTGAGTAAATCCAGTTATTATATTTGCGTGATTAACTGTCCCGTTTGTTTGGCTTGCAAATGATTGAACGTTGTCGCACCATAGGAATTGCGCTTTGGCGCGCACTTTACATATCCCGTCAGCGCGTCATGAATTAACCTCTGAATCGAAACTTCGTGTCGGCTTCCGATACGCGACGTTGATTTATAATCCGAACGTTCGACAAAGTTAAGTAAGTAACGAAACAAATAAATAAATTAACGAAGTTATTGATAAGAAGAATAATTTTTGCCGTATTAATATATTTAAAAAATGTACTAAATTTTAAGAAATATTTGTTTAATTTTGGTACTAACTTAACATTTACTTATGGTAAATAAATATTTATTAAATAAAAAAATATTTAAGTTAGATTAATAGTTCTACTAAATAAATATTATATATTTATTAAATAAATATATATTTACACACACACGCACGCACGCACGCACGCACGCACATTTAGTAAATATTCAGTTAGTTAATAAATGTATATTAAAATTTAATACATTTTTTTAATGTATCATTATATTATTTTATTAATGTTATTACTTTATTACTTTATATTTAATGTTATTTTTTTTATCTATATATTATCTTATATTTATTTTATTACTATATTTAAAAAAACGAAAGCTTTAATTAAGAAATGCTTCTTAATTAAATACTTTTATTTATTTCGAGACATTTCAATTTAAAAATGAAATAGTAGAAATTCATATTTATAACAATTGTTATTTAATTGACAAGAGCAATTTAAGTTGGATTAATAAAGAGCACAAATACGCGCGTAGCCAAATAACTTTATTATTAAATAAAGAAAGAATCTCTTATTTTTGATCGAAGCAGTGCTTGAAATAAGTAAAATTAAAATTCTTTGCAGTGTTTTAAATTGCTTATAAACATCATGTTATTTCCAGTTTCAATTATTACGTTTTTAGTCCGATAAACCGGATTGAAGTGCAGTTTGTAGAATTAAAAAATTTATTTGCAAATTTGCATATGAATGTTATTAAATATCAAGATCCGTTTTGATCGAAATTTTTTATATTATTTAATTTATTCTATCGGTATAATTTTTCCACTCCACTTTAATTATTCGTGATTAAATTCATGATTGAACGCTGTAATCGCTAAATTTATCGGGAGCAGTTTACATCTGTTTGACGTTTAACTTCCGTACAGAGCACCTGGATATAGACGTGACTTTACGTACTTAGTTAATAGCGACGCATCATCAAGCAAATATCGCTTATTTCCTGCCGTGCTTTTGTAAGAAACCATTTTACTTTCCATCGTCGTGCATCTCGTCATAGTCGCATCCTCCTGCGGATGACGTTAAAAACCTACTTAAGAGAAAAAACGTAATGTAAGATTACATGGTCTTCTGTAGCAGGAACAGTTTCTTTCGCCTTCGAAGTCCATTACATGTCAAGATAATTTGCAGAAAGAGTAGCTCGTTCAAGAAATCGCAGAATACTCGTGAATTCGTGTTGACCACGTATCGGGCGCTTTCCGTTAATATCCAAGATTTATAACGCTTTCACGAACGACAGCTTCCGTTTTACGCGGAATAAGCGGGATAGCTCCGCAAGATAAATGAGCGTAGCGAAACTTTCTTGTACTTTGGAAATAATTAATAACGGCAAAAATAATCTCAGCTGTTGTGAATTGGCGTCGTGCAGTGCGATCGAAAGCGTGTGTTCGTTTACAACAAAATCTTGAATTATGTCTAATTTAGCTTGAATGCATATTGTTCATTTGCTACAGCAATGACATAAATTGTCATTATATAATACTTGCAAGAAAAGAATGAAAATAAGAGAGAAAAACATATTTTATTCCTCTATAATCGGATGTTATACCAAAGTTGCATTTTTAAATTAATATTACAATATTTTAATGATTCAAAACATTGAAACTCATTTTCTGGAAAAAATTTTACTTTTTGAGTTATGTCGTTGTTGTAGCAAATAAGCGACATGACATGCCCCTAGACATAAATAAAATAAATAAATCTGCGTCTTTGCGAGAAAATGAATTTTAGAAAATATATCAATATATAACTGCAATATATTCAAAAGAAATAGTAAAAATATATATAGCGCTGAGACATTTTTACTTAGAATGTGCATCATTATGAAGTATTATTTTAAAGATTTTTATATGTTAAGAGACATATACGGTTGCTTCGATTTTACCATAATTTTGTTAGTGTGAGAGAAAAGGACAGGGAAATCTAATTTACAAATTAACGCGCGCGTCTCTTGCGAGATACAGACAACCCCAGCTAATTGAACAAATAAAACTTGCAAACGAGAAACCATATTAACGTTAAATGCACAGCATGAAGGTGCACCATCAATTAATGCAACTAGTGGCTAAATATTTATGAAAAATATTTATCTAACAATAAATACGTTATCACACTAAATATGAGCTAATTCTATTATCGTTTTTATTCTTTGTGTGCATATATATAAAATAATGTATAATGTTCATTTTTAAAAGAATTTTCGCTCTGTAACAGTAAGATTTCATTTTTTTACAGTAAGATTCATTCCAAAGAATTTAAAGAGAAAATACTCAGATTTATACGAAAATATATGTTTGTTGAATACAGCTGAAATTAAATTATTGAAAATGCATTCATTATAAATTTATAAGTTATTAATGTAATGGATGTTTGTGCGGTAGCTTAATATTTGCGTATACCATAATTATTGCGCTTGTTCGATTAAGTCCGGTGGTAAATTGCAGTACCTACTGTGGATGGAAGTAATTTTATCGATATTAAAAACAATCGTAAAGATATTACTCTTTATAACATAACGGTTGAAACGAGATGCAGGGACGAACACGCGGGATCAGATCGTCGACTTAACTGAAACTGCGAATATATCTTCGTGACGCTTTTCGGTATAACTTAATCCGAAACAGAGTAAACACGACACACCGAAGAATAATGCAGTTAATTAAATACCCGAGGTGGATTCGTTAAATCCGAAGAACTGAAACGTGCACGTGATATCATATCTCGAAGTGCATCAGGAACAAGGAGAAATGTGATCTCCCCGACATTACGCTTGTTGAATTTTTACCGCTTAGAAGTGTGTCTTTTCCTTCTGTTTTTCCCCTGTTTCTTTTTTTTATCCTCTCGCATCGGATAAACCAATGCGCGACGGGAAATTATTGGTGATAGCAGAGCTGATAGTCGCGATTTTGTTGATTTATTTCGGCGAAGGGAGAGACGCGTCGCTGCTCTTTGCAACCTAGAAAATCCGCACACGTATGCCATTTAATCGAACACCATGTAGAGACTTGCGTATAAAGAAAGAAGAGAAGAGAGGAAAGAAAGAGAGCGAGAAAGAGAAAGAGAGAAATTGTGAAAAGAAGAGCACATTGCTAAAAAATAACCGGGAAAATCGCGCGCCATTAAGTCAGAAAACCGAAGAGTCGATATCGATATTTTGTGCCGGAAGAGACTGGTTTCATTTATTGCAGGATGCACTTCAGAAAGTACCGATGTGCATATGGAACGATATCAAATGCGAATTGTGCAACACGAAATGCTGCAGCTCTCTCTCTCTCTCTCTCTCTGCTGTCAAATGCACTTTGCTATGCATAGAGCACGCAGAACGTAGTTCGGGACACACCGACTTAATGGTCCTCGTCCAATTACCGTTATTAATTGTCATTGTGATATATACCGCTGTACATACATAGCGGTTACTATTAACGTCTGATTGCGTTTACAGGAACCTTTCAGATCAATGCGTGCTTGGTTCGCGTATTACCAGGTGTTCTAGTCGATTAGAAAATTGCGTTTCGATGCATTTCATGCCGATTACGAAATCATTCGTTCGGCTCTCTATGTAAAAGCGGGCACGCGCGAATACTGTAATACGCGCACGGCCACGAAATAAGAATGGAATATTGAAGTTTATTCAATTTAGTACCAATTACCACAGTAATGAAGTAAAATTTCCAATTAACTCTTAGTCAAAAAATCTATGGCTACATAATGAAAGCAGGTTACGACATTTTACTAATATCAGTAAAGCTTTTCAATTATCGGTAATTATCGATAATCTTAATTATGATTCGAAGTAAACATCTGTTGATGAGAAAGGTTTAATATATGTCCCCCTGTTAAGAATAAATTTTCTCCTTATATCTTTGATTAAAATATTTTATGTCTATTGTGTGTGCAATTTAAATAGCTAAAATATACAAGAATGTGTGCGGAATAATATTTAATAGGAATTGCGTAGTATGTAGCGATGCTTTGAACATCGTAATGTTATATGTATAAACAAAAACGGTAGACTGTAACAATATTATTTTTTGACGGAAACTGGGTTACTAAAATGGCTAAGAAAATATACGAGAATGCATTATGTTAACACTACCGAGAAAATTTCGCTGCAGCTGCAGCTGTGAGACATAATTAACCGTAAAATTTTATTTGGTGAACTTCTTGGCTAATAAACATAGCAATACATTCATGTTTAATTGATTTTCGTATAAATATTATTATCGTAAATATTTAATGAAAATTCCTTTTTTTTTAACTATTAGGTACCGAATTTTGCTAATAATTTTTAATTTTATAAATTAAGGATTTTATTGCAAGAGTTTTAATAAATTATTTATATATTATAATTTTTTTATTATGGTTAATTTTAATAATTTCATTATTAGCCAGTTGACATAAGGGAAATATGAAAAATTAGTTAAAAAAAATTTAATTATTACAAGTTTTATTTTAATTAAATATGTTTTTAGAATTCTCTATAATATTTTTTTATTTTAATATAGTTACTTTAAAACATCATGTCACAAAACTTCTTGAATTTTCATCATTAAAGTAACAACGGGAATAAGCTGGAGCTAAGGTATTACGTCATGTTCTAAAACCGTCAACAAGTTAGCGTTGAAATTCAATAATACTCGTATGACAAGTTTGTAGTTACTGATATTAATAATGGAAGAGGAGTTTAATTGGAAACTAACGCAATTCGAGCGTCGTTATATATGTGAACAACGCCGACGTGTTTTTGAATATGCAAATTGTACTATCATATTAAGAATGCCATCGTACAAGAAGTAATTTGATGCCATAGACTGTGCACGATCATTTTGCGTTAACGAATGCTTATTTATTCACTTCTCATTATTTCTAAAGTATCATTTATATACTATTTAATAGTCTGAATTGACTTGTCGTTGACATTTATCATTTTGCTGGAACCACTAGACATGCAACTCGAGTTTCACATATCATTGAAGCTTTATAAATTCGTTATTTTTATGAAGAGAGAGAGAGAGAGAATTTTAATTAAATTTTTAAAAGTATTCGTTATAATTTTATTGAAGAATTGAAGAGTCAAATAATGAGAACAGCAGTAAACAGCTTTCTCTCGTTTTTATGAATCGTTTTTACAAAAATAAGAAATAATTTTAGAAGCATTGAAAAGTACTTTCGATAACGTTATTATTCCATCTGAAATTGAACGATAAATCAGCAGAAAAAGAATTTTGTCTCCGCGAACTTAAGAGAAATTTATTTTTACCGATGTAAGGATTGAATCGCGGAAATGTTGGTGAGATCTCGTTCGCGTTTTACTTTTATTAAAATTGATATTACATATAAATCATGCATTAAATGTAAAGTTTTATGATTACCAACTTGATCTGAAATATTCTAATCGATATTGTAATAAAGTCTGGAATCTCATTTTAGTATAGTTCATAAAATTGATTAAACTCTGAGTTTCCAGAAAAATTGGAGTGTCATTTTTGATATATTGTAAGCATAAAAAATAATGTATTTCGGAGAAAATAAAGGGCGACATTTTTTTACTGATAATCAAAATTTCTTTTAGAAAAATCGACTTTCGTTGTTATATTGTATTGAATGTCGAAATAATGCCGTATTATTAATTTGATTACTTTATTTTAGATGTATTTAAATTTCTCATTAAACAGTTTCAAAAAGATTTATGTAAATGTTACAGAACTTATTAAAATTAAAATTTGCATTTAATAAAAATACGTGTCTATTATACCGAGCAAATGTCGAGCAACTGTTGTAGTGTATAAAGTATCATTATTCTGATATAATTTTGTTTAATAACTGGTCCTTTATGCCTCTTCGGGAATATCTTTTTGTTTCAAAAATATTATTTCGAACATCGATTAAATGCATATTCATATCGAAATATCTACTATGACGATTGAAGGGAAACTTATTAATCGTTCTCCAATGCTAACTGTAGAAAATAAACTCTATTTGAACGTTACATTTCACTAGTGTAACATGCGCAAACTGTGGAACGAGGCCCACGTGGGTGCTGTGCAAACTGTAAGTCGATAGTCGATCCTCCATTGTAACCGCATGCATGGCATATCACGAGAGAGACAAAGAGGTGTCAGAATACCACCGGTTGCACCGTTTTGCACATTCATCCTAGATTACAGGGAATCGTTGACCGAGTTCTAGGCTCGCGCCTACAGAACGTATTGTCATGGAAACTTTTGCGAAACATCCCTTTTTTTAACGTTTCGTTTGGTGGCTATCAATTCGGTCAAATCAGTTCTGCCCATTTCTACCGATTGTACAATGCAATTAACGTTGACTGAAAAACGCTATCATATCAAAGCGCCTTGAAATTAAATAGCAAATTCAGTATAGTATTACGTCGTGCAAAAAACTAATATATTAAAGTATGACATATGTAAATGCATGGAACATTTCTCCATTTTTTGTATTTACATAAAAGCTAGTGCGAAAACGATTTTATCTACTTAAGAGAAATGAGAATTAGACTCCTCGTTATATTCCCGATGAGAAACTTCATAATTTGCTTCAATAAAGTCCAGAAATTTTAAAGACAGAAACGATTCATTATCCAGTGCCATATTTCTGCTATTAAATTTCCATTTGTGCGAAAATTTAGTTTCTTTATACATATATTCTTTGTTAAATAGTAAAATTTACGACAATTCTATTATAATCAAATTTTCATTTGTAAAAGCTTCATATAATTTTAAAATTTTAATTTTAATTTTAAAAGACGTATTTTTTCATGAAGATTTTTCAGTAAAATTTCACAAAAGATTTTCTCTCAGTAATATATGAAAAATGATGTTTAGCATACGCGATAGAATTTCGCAATTTTTCGTATGCAACAATTTTGATGGATAAATTATCTCAGCTCAAAGCTTCCGCGTTAATCTCCGTTGTAAGAGTGAACAACATGGAACGTAATTAGTCGCGAGCGTGTTCTGTGCTTCTCTGGGAATTCCAGCATAAAATGTAGGAATTGATGAGTAAAGCTTGCGCTCGTATACACGTTATTTTATTTGTTGTGGTTGGACTCGGTTTTATGGATAAACGCGCAACATGGACGTTATCATGTTCAATAAAAGTTAGGGTCTGTATGTTTGCTAGGGACTTGTCTCTATGCTCCAATATTATTCCATGGACCATTGGCGAAGTGCTATGCATATGCCTGACCGCAGTTAGAGACTGCAAGATTGGAATCTTTATTCAAAGGACATAACATTTTCGAAATATATATTTCGTACATTTGCGAATGAATACATCAATTTATATAAAATTATAATAATTGTTATATATATATATATACGCGCTATTATATAAAAAAATCATTTACACAGAAACATTTCATTTTTTTAAAAAAACATTAAATTTTTTTAAAGTTATCAAATGTAAAGAATTATTAATTTAATAATTATTTAAGTTTCTTTTGCCCTTTCTGAAAATATGATATGTAGGGGAAAGTTGCCGAATGCGTACTGATCTAAATCGTACCTCATCAATATTTTATATTATCAGTTAATATAGGCAATATTTAGTAACAATAATATAAAATATATGAGAAATTAGTAATATAGACAAAAATATAATAGCCTACGTCTTGTTTTATGGA